>NW_024750666.1:0-5927 GCF_018991925.1 Homarus americanus
ACACCTCCCGATACTCCAAGGTACACCTCCGATACTCCAAGGTACTCCTCTGACACTCCCTGGTTCACCTCTGAGATGTCCAGGTACACCTCTGACACTCCCTGGTACACCTCCGATATTCCCAGGTACACCTCCGATATTCCCAGGTACACCTCCGATACTCCCAGGTACACCTTTGAGACTCCCAGTTACTTCACTGACACTCCCTGGTATACCTCTGACATTCCCAGGTACATCTCTGAAACTCCCAGGTACACCTCTGATACTCCCAGGTACACCTCTGACACTCCCAGGTCCGCCTCCGACACTCCCAGGTACAACTCTGACACGTCCAGGTAAACCTCCGATACTCCTAGGTACACCTCTGACACTCCTAGGTATTCCTCTGACTCTCCCTGGTACTCCTCTGACACTCCCAATTACTCCTCTGACACTGCCAGGTACACCTCTGACAATCCCAGGTACTCCACTGACATTCACTGGTACACGTCCGACACTCCCAGATACACCTCTGCCACTCCCAGGAACATCTCTGACACTCCCAGGTACACCTCTGACACTCCCAGGTACACCTCTGACACTCCCAGGTACACCTCTGACACTCCCAGGTACACCTCTGACACTCCCAGGTACACCTCTGACACTTCCAAGTTCTCCACTGACATTCCCTGGTACACCTCTGACACTCCCAGGTAAACGTCCGACACTCCCAGATACACCTCTGACACTCCCAGGTATATCTCTGACACTCCCAGGCACACCTCTGACACTGCCAGGTACACCACTGACAATCCCAGGTACTCCTGTGACACTCCCAGGTACACCTCCGACACTCCCAGGTACTCCTCTGACACTCCAGGTACACCTCTGATATTCCCAGGTACACCTCGGACACTGCCAGGTACCCCTCAGACACTCCCTGGCACACCTCTGACACTCCCAGGTACACGTCAGACACTCCCAGGTACACGGCTGACACTCCCAGGTACACCTCCGACACTCCCAAGTACACCTCTGACACTCCTAGGTACGCCTCCGACACTCCCAGGTACACCTCCGACACTCACAGGTACACTTCTTACACTCCCATGTACACCTCCGACAATCCCAGGCACACCTCTCACACTCCCAGGTACACCTCTGACACTCCCAGTTACACCTCTGACACTCCCAGGTACACCTCTGACATTCCCTGGTACACCCCTGACACTCCCAGGTACACTTCTCACACTCCCAGTTACACCCCCAGCAGACACTCCAGTGCCTTCTCCCTCCCAGTTACCTCTATTTGCTACTAGGAAATCCTCTGCCACTCCCTGATACACGTCTAACACTCCCAGGTACACCGCTGACACCCCCAGGTACACCGCTGACACTGCCAGGTACACCGTCAGACACTGCCAGGCACACCTCAGACACTGCCAGGTACACCTCCGACACTCCCAGGTACACCTCTGACACACCCAGGTACACCTCCGATATTCCCAGGTACACCTCCGATAATCCCAGGTACACCTCTGATACTCCCAGGTACACCTTTGAGACTCCCAGGTACTCCACTGACACTTCCTGGTACACCTCTGACATTCCCAGGTGCCTCTTCTGACCTCCTGGTTTCACCTCTGAGACTCCCAGGCACACCTCTGGCACTCCCTGGTACACCTCCGATATTCCCAGGTACACCACCGATATTCCCAGGTACACCTCCGATACTCCCAGGTACACCTTTGAGACTCCCAGGTGCTTCACTGACACTCCCTGGTATACCTCTGACATTCCCAGGTAGACCTCTGACACTTCCAGGTACGCCTCTAATACTCCCAGGTACACCTCTGACAATCCCAGGTACTCCTGTGACACTCCCAGGTACACCTCCGACACTCCCAGGTACACCTCTGACACTCCCAGGCCTCTGGCCTCCCAGGCCACACCTCTGACACTCCAGGTACACCCGGCCTCCAGGTACTCCTGACATTCCCTGGTACAACTCTGACCTCCCCAGGTACGTCCAAAACATCTGAATACTGCCTCCAGAACCTCCCAGGTACATTTATGCCACTCCCAGGTACACCTCCTGAGCACTGCCAGGTACACCTCTGACACTCCCAAGTACACCTTTGACGCTCCCAGGTACACCTCAGACAATCCCAGGTACACCTCTGACACTCCCACGTACACCTTCGATATTCCAGGGTACACCTCTGATATTCCCAGGTACACCTCTGATACTCCCAGGTACACCTTTGAGACTCCCAGGTACTCCTCTGACACTCCCTGGTTCACCTCTGACATTCCAGGTTACACCTCCGAGACTCCCAGTTACACCCCTGACACTCCCAGGTACTCCTCTGACACTCCCAGGTACACCTCTGATATTCCCAGGTACACCTCTGACACTCCCAGGTACACCTCCGATACTCCCAGGTGCACCGCTGACACTCCCAGGTATACCGCTGACACTGCCAGGTACACCTCAGAAACTGCCAAGTACACCTCAGACACTGACAGGTACCCCTCAGACACTCCCAGGCACACCTCTGACACTCCCAGGTACACGTCAGACACTCCCAGGTACACCGCTGACACTCCCAGGTACACCTCCGACACTCCCAAGTACACCTCTGACACTCCCAGGTACGCCTCCGACACTCCCAGGTACACCTCCGACACTCCCAGGTACACTTCTTACACTCCCATGTACACATCCGACACTCCCAGGTACACTTCTCACACTCCTAGTTACACCTCAAACACTACTAGGAACTCCTCTGTCACTCCCTGATACATGTCTAACACTCCCAGGTACACCGCTGATACTCCCAGATACACCGCTGACACTGCCAGGTACACCGTCAGACACTGCCAGTCACACCTCAGACACTGCCAGGTGCACCTCCGACACTCCCAGGTACACCTCTGACACATCCAGGTACACCTCCGATATTCCCAGGTACACCTCCGATATTCACAGGTACACCCCAGACACTCCCAGGTACACTTCTCACACTCCCAGTTACACCTCTAGCACTACTAGGAAATCCTCTGTCACTCCCTGATACACGTCTAACACTCCCACGTACACCGCTGACACTCCCAGGTACACCGCTGACACTGCCAGGTACACCGTCAGACACTGCCAGGCACACCTCAGACACCGCCAGGTACACCTCCGACACTCCCAGGTACACCTCTGACACACCCAGGTACACCTCCGATATTCCCAGGTACACCTCCGATATTCCCAGGTACACCTCTGATACTCCCAGGTACACCTTTGAGACTCCCCGGTACTCCACTGACACCCCCTGGTACACCTCTGACATTCCCAGGTATACCTCTGATACTCCGAGGTATACCTCTGACACTCCCAGGTACACCTCCGATACTCCCAAGTACACCTCCGATACTCCCAGTTACACCTCTGACGCTCCCAGGTACACCTCTGACACTCCTAGGTATTCCTCTGACACTCCTTGGTACTCCTATGACACTCCCAGGTACACCTCTGACACTGCCAGGTACACCTCTGACAATCCCAGGTACTCCACTTACATTCCCTGGTACACTTCTGACACTCCCAGGTACACGTCCGACACTGACACTCCCAGGTACACCTCAGACACTCCTGACTCCTCCCAGGTACACCTCCTGACACTCCCAGGTACACCTCACTGCCAGGTACACCTCCCACTCCAGGTACCTCTGACACTCCCAGGTACTCCACTGACACTCCCTGATACACCTCTAACACACCCAGGTGCACCGCTGACACTGCCAGGTACACCTCTGACAATCCGAGGTACCTGTGACACTCCCAGGTACACCTCTGAAACTCCCAGGTACACCTATGACATTCCCAGGTACACCTCCGATACTCCCAGGTACACCTCCGAATTCCCAGTTGTACCTCTGATACTCCCAGGTACACCTTTGAGACTCCCAGGTACTCCACTGACACTCCCAGGTACACCTCTGACACTCCCAGGTACACCCCTGACACTCCCAGGTACACCTCTGACGCTCCCAGGTACACCTCTAACACTACTAGGTACTCCTCTGTCACTCCCTGATACACGTCTAAAACTCCCAGGTACGCCGCTGACACTCCAAGGTACACCGCTGACACTGCCAGGTACACCTCAGACACTGCCAGGTGCACCTCAGACACTGCCAGGTACACCTCCGACACTCCCAGGTACACCTCCGACACTCCCAGGTACACCTCCGATATGCCCAGGTACACCTCCGATATTCCCAGGTACACCTCTGATACTCCCAGGTACACCTTAGAGACTCCCAGGTCCTCCACTGACACTCCCTGTTACACCTCTGACATTCCCAGTTACACCTCCGAGACTCCCAGTTATACCCTTGACACTCCCAGGTACACCTCTGACACTCCCAGGTATACCTCTCATACTCCCAGGAATACCTCTGACACTCCCAGGTACTCCACTGACACTCCCTGGTTCACCTCTGAGACTCCCAGATACACCTCTGACACTCCCAGGTACACGTCCGACACTCCCAGATACACCTCTGACACTCCCAGGTACATCTCTGACACTCCCAGGTACACCTCTGACACTGCAAGGTACACCTCTGACAATCCCAGGTACTCCTGCGACACTCCCAGGTACACCTCCGACACTCCCAGGTACACCTCTGACATTCCCAGGTACACCTCCGATTTTCCCAGGTACACCTCCGATATTCCCAGGTACAACTCGGATACTCCCACGTACACCTTTGAGACTCACAGGTACTCGACTGACGCTCCCTGGTACACCTCTGACATTCCCAGTTACACCTCCGAGACTCCCAATTACACCCCTGACACTCCCAAGTACACCTCTGACACTCCCAGGTACACCTCTGACACTTCCAGGTACACCTCCGATACTCCCAGGTACACCTCCGATACTCCCAGGTACACCTCTGACACTCCCAGGTACTCCTCTGACACTCCCTGGTTCACCTCTGAGACGTCCAGGTACACTTCTGACACTCCCTGGTACACCTCCGATATTCCCTGGTACACCTCCGATATTCCCAGGTACACCTCCGATACTCCCAGGTACACCTTTGAGACTCCCAGTTACTTCACTGACACTCCCTGGTATACCTCTGACATTCTCAGGTACACCTCTGACACTCCCAGGAACACCTCTGATACTCCCAGGTACACCTCTGACACTCCCAGGTCCGCCTCCGACACTCCCAGGTACAACTCTGACACGTCCAGGTAAACCTCCGATACTCCTAGGTACACCTCTGACACTCCCAGGTACACCTCTGATACCCCTAGGTACTCCTCTGACACTCCCTGGTACACCTCTGACACTACTAGGTACTCCTCTGACACTCCGTGGTACTGCTCTGACACTCCCAGGTACTCCTCTGACACTGTTAGGTACACCTCTGACAATCCCAGGTACTCCACTGACATTCCCTGGTACACTTCTGACACTCCCATGTACACGTCCGACACTCCCAGATACACCTCTGACACTACCAGGTACACCTCTGATACTCCCAGGTACACCTCTGACACTCCCAGGTACTCCTCTAACACTCCCTGGTTCACCTCTGAGACTCCCAGGCACACCTCTGGCACTCCTTGGTACACCTCCGATATTCCCAGGTACACCACCGATATTCCCAGGTACACCTCCGATACTCCCAGGAACACCTTTGAGACTCCCAGGTACTTCACTGACACTCCCTGGTATGCCTCTGACATTCCCAAGTATACCTCTGACACTCCCAGGTACGCCTCTGATACTCTCAGGTACACCTCTGATACTCCCAGGTCCGCCTCCGACACTCCCAGGTACAACTCCGACACTCCCAGGTAAACCTCCGATACTCCTAGGTACACCTCTGACACTTCTTGGTACACCTCTGACACTCCTAGGTATTCCTCT
>NW_024750667.1:0-16060 GCF_018991925.1 Homarus americanus
AGGAGTTCACAACAAGGAACAGACAAACCCCCTAAACAGTTAGAATGATAATTAAAACAAAATTTAAATATTATATCTGACTCATAATGTGTCTGTATGTCTGTATGCTTACATTTTAAATCATATAGATGTAGTATTGCTGCCTAACGAGTGGTTACTATTACAAAGTTCTACCGGGTGGTGGCGATATTACATTAGGCAAATTATACAAATGTGAACGTAGCATGCATGTAACATTAGCATCATGGTGAACATATAGTGTGGAAGTTCTTCTATGTTGTAAGGCACCAATGTGCCACAGCGATGAAAGTCATCCTCATTACCAAGTTAATAAATATACAATATGTGATTGATTATAGCACTTTGTTATCATGCTAACAACATACATCTTTACAACACTGAATTGAAACTACAAACTATGATCTCTACTCCACAATATTAAAGCCAAACCATACATCTTTGTATTCTAAGTGTCCTCTAATGCATACAACTACAAACACAGGGTTAGTTATACCTCACTAATAACTGCAACTGCATATGTATTAAGTTAAACATGTTAATATGAAAATATACTAACTATTGTTAATTTACCTATTTATACTTAGATAAACTGTATCTTCGTGTTAATAAACACAAAGGTGAACAAGTCACCAATAAACCATTTTGAAGTTGAGTTACTGAAACTCTTGACCTTTACATAAAACAGAATGATGCTCATAGATGACAAATAAAAGAGTAGCTAAAATGTATCACGTTTATTAAAATGACACTATATTAGCTAACTTGCCTAAAAAAATAATTTTCATTCACAAATGATCAGAAAGTAAAGCCAAACATTCAGTATTTATTTAAATACAATTCAACAAGTGAGAGCGGACATGATTATGAAGGCATGAGGTGTACATGGATCCAAGTGTACAATCGACGCAGCTGAATATCTAAGACTTGATATTTGATACTGTTGATGCCATCCGTTTTGAATCTCTTTTTCCCACCACGTAAGAAGTAAACCCTGCAAAGATGGATGTTAAAGACTTTGTAGTAATTCAATAATTATATTGTTTTACGCATTTTCCGTTTCATTCTATAGTGACATCATTCGAACAACTGAACTAATGTTTTTACTTTATCTGTAAACTGAGTTACACGATTTTTAGTTTCCAGTTTACCTCTACCAAGAAGCAGGAAGGCTTCTATACATCTTCTACAATAATAGGATCATTGAGTACTTTTGTACATTTATCTTCTTTACTCTTACTCAAGTACACTATTTTCATCATTCACATGCATCCATATAACCCCAGTTATAAAAATCTTACAACCTGAATTTTATAGCACTAGTTGACCCTTTCAATTTTATTTATCTCTCTATATCAATACTCATCTTACCGGCTGAAGAACACAATAGTCTGGATTGAATTCAAGAAATTAGTATACATCATGGGCATACAATATTATGAGATGAATTCTACTTATCATATGATTCAGGTGTCATAAACACATAATACAATGAGTTGAACTCTACTGATCAGTATAATGCTACAAGCATAGTATACTGCGGCTTAAATTGTACTAATTATCATCTTACAAATATACACGGAATTTGATATCCCATAATGCATAATAACTCGTTAATTAGTAATTTTATAAATTTACAACATTTTCTACATACCTCTCTGAACTGGGTTTGTCTCTCTTGTGAGGCATCATGGTAAAACGACCAGTAATATTTGGGGAACGAGATATGAAGAGACCATGGTATATTAACCTGTTTGACATGTCATCGTCTTCTCCTCCCCAGCCCCAGAATTTGTTGCTGAAGCCGTTCACAGTTCGAAAATGATCTACTGTCAGGCCACGTACACCACCAAATAACATTTGATAGGGCAACCTGTAATGACACCATAAATCACAAGCAATCAGAGTTGTAAAGTAACTAAATAAAATTACTTGAATACTGCACTCAAATAGCATTTTTGGGCAATTACTTTCAAAAAGTACTTAATTTTTTTAGTAGATTTACTTTTACTTAAGTATGGTTTTCTTGTACTTTCACTCAATACAATTGAAAAAAAAGACTCGTTTCTCGTTACATGCAAACTAATAATGGCGTGAAGGTAACCTTCACGGTGAGGGGAGGCACTAAGCAGTCACCTACCTAGAGGTCTCGTGAGGTGAGGTGACGTCAGATCAGGTCAGGTGGCAGTGGCCATAACAACAAACATTCCCGTTAATCTTCTTGTGTTCATTAGCAGCGGATCTATTGGCCCATACAAGGCAGCCCCGTTTACACCCAAACCCTATCGCTCATATATCCGCCCATCCTACGAGCATATTTGAAGTTATCCAGCGTATTGGAGTTAATGATGAAGTTCGGTAACTTGTTTCACTCATCAACTACTCTATTTTCAAACCTAAATCTAAATTTGTCTAATTCAAAACCATTGCTACGAGTTCGCTCCTTTTTGGATAGTTTCAGTACCTTTGTTATCCCACAATTGTTTAGCCTTGACTTTCATTTATACAACTCCATCATATCGCCCTTCACTTTACGTCTCTCGAGGGAGTGCAAATTAAGGTGCTTTAACCTGTGTCTGTACTCAAGGATCCTAATGCCCGGGAATAGTCTTGACATCCTCCTCTGTATGCTTTCTAGATATTCGATATCCATTCTGTAGTACGATAACCAGAACTGAACCGCGTAATCCAAGTCTTGTAACTAACACTCCTTTGGGTCGTCAGACCTTTGTATTAGTATTGATTTATTTATAATGCTGTTTAGTATATATATATATATATATATATATATATATATATATATATATATATATATATATATATATATATATATATATATATATATATGTGTGTATATATCTATGTATAAATATATATGTTTATATATATATATATATATATATATATATATATATATATATGTATATATATGTAATATTCAGAAATTTCAGAGTAATTTCAAACGCTGCGCCATTGGCGATACTGAGTTTTCAAGGTCGTCGGAGGGAAGAGAGCGCTCCCCGCACATAGCGAGAGGTTGTGGAACTAGGCCTATATGATATTAAATGTAATTTGCCGAATTAATAATGATGCGATTCATGAAGTTAAGGGACTATTATTGAATTTGGAATTATTATAGATCGTTTATCAGTCTGAATAATGTTACGGGTGTCCCAAGGAGTTATTAGTTAGGCGGAAAATATGTCACGTAGGCCTAAGCTAACGCCTTGAGAGGGCGCGACGCTGGCTGGTCCTCAGTCACGTGGAGGCATTCGGTCCAGCAAGACGTCCCTGCGCGTCCGTCACAGAAATAGTCACGTGGCCTAGTCACCTGTGTTGCGCTATTGCAGTATAACAAGTAAGACTCACTCGATGTCAGACAGGGTTTAGATAGGGCAGTGATAAAGTTAACAAGAGCTAACAGTGAGTTCATTTCAGGGTTTCCGTCAGAACCCACTTGACTGCGAGAAATTGACTGCGAGAGTGATGACTGCGAGAGATTGACTGCCGTTTGAGACTGCCGTTGGTGATTGAGGATTGGCGATTGTCGCCGTTGGAACGATCAGTGTAGGCTTGTCACTGGTTAGCGGGGTAGCAAAGGATCTCTTGAATGGACGAGTGCTCCCGACAACTAAAACGACTCGGGACCAGCATCAGCATTGGGTGATCAGTTCTTACCACGTGGGTGCACAGCACCACGTGCCCTCGGTCAGCTAGAAGTATTACCTACTGGCCATGGTCACCTGCGGCCGTTCTCTCTTCCCGCCCATGGACGCACTGAGAGTACACTGAGGCAATCTGAGTAAATAAATGGTCACACCCTGAGACCAGGTGTCTAGGGGATACCTAGAGGAACATTTTATCTCCCTTATTACGGGTGTACGTTGAGTTGGGTGGAGCATGGTTCACGGGCATTGGTGGACCCAGTAACATCTCAATAATAGTGACAATATTTTTGTGGGTAGTTAATACCATTTTTCAGTTACTGATATTATCTTGACGTGTGTAGTAATAGTTCCTAAATGATTTTGATAGTATTGTTTTTTAAATGTTTGTGTCACTTAGTAGAACCAGAGTGATACTGTGATTTAATTCCTTTAATGCATCTAATTTTTCTTTATAATTCCGATCTCAGGTATAACCTGTGTTCCCCAGAGTAGTGGTTAAGTTAGGTTAGGAAGTGTGCATCTGTTGGGGTGATACAATTTTGTTGAAGCCCTTAAGGCCTATTCATTGTAGAGTTATTAATTTCTTATTTTTTTTATACCATTTTCTCAATGCTGGATATTATTTTGTTGAAAGCCCTTAAGGCCTGTTTCATGTGTGCAAGCAACATTTCTTAATACTTTAACTTATTGTTCTCTAATGAGGCATTGCCTGAGTTTCTAATAATTTCAATATCATGTATAACTTTTATTCCCCAGAGTAATATTTAAGTTCAGGTTAAGAGGTGGGCATATTGGTGTACCATTAGGGTGTGTCATAGGAGGGAAGATCAGCTAAAACTAATGGCCCATCACTTTTTTGGTAGATTTTAGTGTATATAAACAGAAAATAATTTCAGTTTCAATATTTTGCAACCTTTTGCTAGGTAAATTTTAGCGTGAAATTTATCGAAAATCTAACGTACAGCTGCATTAGTGCATTACAATTAAATAGTGAACATTGCTTTCTGACTTCATTCTTTAACAACCCAACTAACAATATTTTTTCTGTTTCAAATTCTGATGCATTTATAAGTTGATAATATTTGCGATGGCTGCTTGTGTCAGGACGAGGAACCAAAAATCCAGCCATCTCAGTCACTATCTTGGGTCTGGGAGAGAGCTCCTGAAGTCGGAGTTGCCTACATTGAGAGATGCTTTGGAATGCGGTGTTTTAATCAGGCAAATCAGTGAAAAAGAATAAAGAACTTACTGAAACAAAGACATTGCCATTGATATGACCAAGCTGTCTTGGCACAGTACACTCTGGCTAACGCTCAGTTCAAGCCTCCAGTCATAACAAAGTCAGAAGAAGATTATTAAAGAGACTGCTAGCCAGTTGGGAAAAGGCCGAAGATATCTCTCTTGGGAAGGCTTTGCGTGATTAAGGACCCCGGCTTTGTAACCGCTGGACCGGATATTTGACATAATTACTTGCAAGTGCTTGGTGTTCTCTGTCCTGAGTTTGGATGCGATCGTGACTGTAAATCGAAACCCTCTACCATTTGCAAGCGTGAACTGAAGATTCCTGTGATCGAACTGGCATTTGTCAAAGCACAGAGAGAGAAGACTGGCAATATAGGGGCTCTCATGATTTCTAGCCAAGATATTCCGGAGTCCAAGAGACAGGAGGCTGCCACAGAGAGACAGAAGAGGAGAAGAGTTGCCGAGGAAAAGAGACTTGAGAAGGCCCAGGGTGAGGTAAAAAAGGCTGATGATTGGAGTCAAGCTGATTCAGAGTTTAATGACTTCCCCATGGCTGATCCGAGTGCTGACCAGGAGAATGGTGACTTTGTCCACAACTGAAATAATGATCTCCCAAACCTTCAAACTTTAAGATTCGAAATAGGAAAGATATCCCGAGCATAGCTCTGGCCAGCATGCGACACCACACTGGTCTCAGAGAAACTGCAGAGATAGCAACAGCTGCCTGGATTGACGGTGGTTTGATAACACCTGATGATAGATCATAACAAAGTAAGGAGAGCTCAGGAGAAACTTGTCAGTAACCTAGAAGAGGAGTTTGATAAGGGGATAAGAGAAAATGGAATCAATTGTTTGTTCTTTGATAGGAGAAGGGATGACACTAAAGTGTTCATGAAAGTTGGAGATTCTGACAAGTTGTTCCCTGCCATGGTGAAGGAGGAACACTACTCCTGCTGCAGTGAACCAGGAGGAAATATTTGTGGCATTTCACTCCAGAAAAGACCGACATCAGAAACCAGCTGGATAGTGGCAGATAACGTGTAGACTGGCAAAACCAGAGGAACGTAGACCAGGCCCTGCAGGCCATTGGAGGGACCGCCTGCCCAGACACAGAATTGTAGGGGTCATACAGTGGATAGAGCGGAAGATTGGGAGGAAGCTGGTCTGGATTGTTTGTGACCTCCACACCAACGAGTTATACTCAGACATCTGATCCAGGAGCTGGATGGCAAGACTCTTTCAAACAACAGATGGTCTGGTCCTCTTGGCAAGATGCTGGACTCTGCCACTGAGTTAAAAATAAATCCGAGCTTTGAAAAAATCACAGTTGGCCCTCCACTCGTTGAGCTTGCACATACTGTCATTGACGACCTGAGTACTGACCAGTACTATGGTTGCATGATTTGCAGTGCCATCAAAACTGGGGTCATGCCTGATAGACTTGCTTACCTGCAGATAGGTCCAGTCTCACATTCTAGGTGGCTCACAACGGCTCTCAGTTTCTGCAGAATTTGGGTCGCTCATCATAAACTGAAAGGGAACCAGCTTCACAACCTGAGACTTATTGTCCAATTCATCGTGAGTGTCTACTTGCCAAATTGGTTTAACACCAAGGTCAAGTCATCGTTCTCCGAAGGTCCGAGGCATGATACTCTTCAGCTTGAGGACTCCTGAGAGTCAGCCAAGGAGGATTGTTCAGATTATGGAGCAGACTGTGAGAGAATCTTCTAGTATGCTCATCGAGAGCAGTTCTACAGACAATGCTCTGCAGTAGGATATGAGGAGGAGAGAAAGAGTGGCAGTCAAAAGATCTTGGATATGAGACTTGCGCCAAGAGATCTGGGCAGACAGATCAGTTGGTGACAGTTCGCTTCAGGGTCAGGAAGACTCCTGAAGTCAATCTAAGTGCCAAGACCTGCTGATCTCTTAGATCTGGATAACATCCTGGCTGGCAGTGAGCCCCCTCTTACCTGCAGCCTCACCAATGTTCAAGTCAGAGCTTTCCTGGACAAACCCATGCATGTCCCTGCCTGGCCCTCGCACACCCAGAGTATAGAGCGTTGTGTACAGCAAGTGAGCGAGGCCAGCAGTCACGTGTACAGCCAGGAGAGGAGGGAATGCTACATCCGAGCTCAGGTGGTCAGCAGGAAGGTGATGAGTAGAAACAGAAGCAAGAAAGACATGTTCTCTATGGTGTGCAGCAACACCGGGTCGTAGTAGTAAAATCGGTTTTTGTATTTGATGATTTTGTTTTCTAAAGGAATATCAAATTTAATAAATGTGTCAAGATCATTCGTTTCACTATTCTGGATCATTTTCATCCTAATAAATTAACCTGATACATTTACTTTACTTTAAATAAGCTATTTAGTGGTGTTGATAAAAGGGTGGGAATACTGAATTTTCATAAGATTTCAAGTTAAAATTTAACTAGCAAAAAATGAAAACTTTTCAAATCTGAAGATATCACATGATTCTGCACATAGAACTACATCATTAATACCATGGGCCGATTTTTCAAACTAAAAAAAAAAATTCGCCTCCGTATGACACACCCTAGCTGTACCATTATTGATTGTGTTTGTAGTGTTGGAGGGAATATAAGTGTAAATTTTACGCTATCCTTCCACGGGTCACGGACAATTCATTTTGTTTAGTAGATTTAAGTGTTCTTGTGCTGGTTCGGGATTTTTCTCAAAGGGGCACTTCCACTGCAATTACCATCTAATAATCTTTAACAAACCCCAAGTCAAGTGAGAAATAAAAAGTCCAGTAAATTCTGATAGGTTACATTTACACACACATATATATATATATATATATATATATATATATATATATATATATATATATATATATATATATATATATATATATATATATATATATATATATATATATATATATATATATATATATACAGTATATGTTGTTACGCCGTCTCTTAATTTACTTAAATATCCAGGTTCTAGGCGTACCAAACAAAAAAATTGAAGTAAATTAAAAGGGAATAAAAATTAATAAAGTAAACCTTTAAGAATTTATAATTAATTAAATATTAACACAATAAAGAGCCTCGTAGGCTGTCACAACAAATTGATTCACCATCGAAACTTTTAAGACACAAATGATGCTAAAAGATCGAAACATCAAAAGAATAAAAATAAAGAATTGGAATACGTTAACACTGCATAAACATATAAAAACTAACACGGAAATTACCTAAAGTGAAACAACACTGAATCACTTAAATGTAACTAAGCACATACTGATGGACATAAATAGAGACATAAATAGGTACTCACATAGATATACCACATTGGTGACGACAGGAACAACACAAATAAATTAAGTATAAGTAACAGGTGACGAGTGTCACTCAAAGGATGTGAACTGTATGACAAGAGGACTGAACTAACTCAGTCAGTTGGTGGGTCATATATATAATGTCGGCTCCCTCGACGTGACCCGCCGGTGGGTCGTTTAACGATGCAGATGGTCGTTAGAGAACAAAGAATGCTCGTTACAATACTAAATAAAGAAATAAGATGGGCTTGAACAAATAATGACAGTTAAAACCTTAACAGCACAGGGGGAGGTGACTAGAATATATAATAGTAAATTTAACACATCATTACAGGAATAATATGGAACAACATGGGCGCATGTTACATATAAAAAAAAAATAGAAAAATAAGACACGGTCGTAACAAAATAATTAAATATATATATATATATATATATATATATATATATATATATATATATATATATATATATATATATATATATATATATATATATATATATATATATATATATATATATATATATATATATATATATATGTAACCGGTCGGAATTTGCTGGACTTTAATTTCTCACTTGACTTGGGGTTTATTAAAAATTAATAGATGGTAATGGCAGTGGAAGCGCCCCTTTGAGAAAAATCCCGAACCAGCACAAGAACACTTAAATCTACTAAACAAAATGAATTGTCCGTGACCCGTGGAAGGATAGCGTCTGTGACTGGGATGAATGAGACACACTGTAAAATTTAGACACTTATATTCCCTCCAACACTACAAACACAATCAAATAATGGTACACAAATATGCGCACCTCTTAACTTAAACTTAAAACACTACTCTGGGGAATAAAAGTTATAAATGACATAGAAATTATTAGAAACACAGGCAACAATAAATTTGAAGTATTAAGAAATGTTAATTGCACACATGAACAGGCCTTAAGGGCTTTCACAAAATAATATCAGTCACTTAGGAAATGGTACTAAAAAATAAGAAATTAAATACTCCACAATGAATAGGCCTTAAGGGTTTTCAACAAAATAATATCAGTCACTGAGGAATGGTAATAAAATATAAGAAATTAAATACTCTACAATGAATAGGCCTGAAGGGCTTTCAACAAAATAATATCAGTCACTGAGGAAATGGTAATAAAATTTACGAAATTAAATACTCTACAATGAATAGGCCTTAAGGGCACTCAACAAAATTATAGCACCCCAACAGATGTACACTTCCTAACCTAACCTACCCACTACTCTGGGGAACAAGGTTATACCTGAGATCAGAATTATGAAGAACAATTAGAGGCATTAAAAGAATCAAATCACAGTATCACTCTGGTTCCACTTAATGGCACAAAAATTCAAAACAATATTATCAAAATTATTTAGAAACTATTAAACTACACACGTCAAGATAATATCAGTCTGAGGAATGGTGTTAACTACACCCGTAATAAGGGAGGGAAATGTTCCTCTAGGTATCTCCTAGAGACCTAGACTCACGGTCTCAGTGTGTGACCATTAGTTTACTCAGATAGCCTCAGTGTACTCCCAGTGCGTCCATAAAGCGGAAGGGAGTGAGCCAATCAGACCTTGTACAGTTGAGAGAAACTTTAGCTTCCCGT
Organism: Homarus americanus; assembly: GCF_018991925.1. Lineage (NCBI taxonomy): Eukaryota > Metazoa > Arthropoda > Malacostraca > Decapoda > Nephropidae > Homarus > Homarus americanus. Next base: position 9,870 of record NW_024750667.1, read on the forward strand.
TAGCAAGAGAGTTTCACTAACTGACCGAGGACACGTGGTGTTGTGCACCGGAGTGGTAAGAACTGATCACCCACTGCTGATGCTGGTCCCGTGTCGTTTTAGTTGTCGGGAGCACTCGTTCACTCAAGAGATCCTTTGCTACCCCCGCTAAACAGTGACAGGCCTACACTGATCGGTCCAATGGCGACAATCGCCACCCTCAATCATCAACGGCAGTCTCAAACGGCAGTCAATCTCTCGCAGTCAACTCCGGTCAACTCCAATCAACTCCGGTCAACTCCAATCAACTCCAATCAACTCCAGTCAACTCCAATCAAGTGGGTTCTGACGGAAACCCTGAAATGAACTCACTGTTAGCTCTAGTTTACTTTATCACTGCCCTATCTAACCCTGTCTGAGATCGAATGAGACTTACTTGTTATACTGCAATAGCGCAGCACAGGTGACTAGGCCACGTGACTATTTCTGTGATGGACGCGCGGAACGTCTTGTCTGTGTGAATGCTCTCCGGGACTGGGCCTAGCCAGCGTCGCGTCTCCTCAAGGCGTTAGCTTAGGTCTACTGACATATTTTCCGCCTAACTAATAACTCCTTGGGACACCCGTAACATTATTCAGACTGCTAAACGATCTATAATAATTTCAAATTCAATAATAGTCCCTTAACTTCATGAATCGCATCATTATTAATTCGGTAAATTACATTTAATATCATATAGGCCTAGTTCCGCAATCTCTCGCTACGAGCAGGCAGCGCTCCCTCCCCTCAGATGACCTTGAACGCTCAGTATCACTCATGGCGGGGCATTTGAAATTACTCTGAAATTTCTGGATATCACATATATATATATATATATATATATATATATATAAATGTCCACATAATATAAATAAATACATGTACACAAATATATAAATACATGTACACATAATATATATATATATATATATATATATATATATATATATATATATATATATATATATATATATATATATATATATATATATATATATATATATATATATATATATACTTTGCTGAGGATCAGAATCCAATTTTGATGGTTTAGTGATCATAGAGGATGATTCTTGATGAGCAAACAGACGAACAAACTCATAAGGTACTTGAAAAACATTTTCTCTTTCTCTGTCTCTCTCATTTTGAAGTATAACACCAAGTCGTCATCCTCTGAACGTGTTGGTCCACCTAGCCCAGTGGTTCTCAACCTTGTTTGCCCCATGCACCCCTTTCACCATATGTCAGAATGTCATTCCCCCTCCTTTCCAAGATTGTCTGCCTCAAACGTGCATTTCAAATAATATGCATATAATGCTGAAAATCCTTTATTTTTTCCATATTAGTACATATACATTTACAATTTTACATGGATTATTTTTATAGTGGAGTTTTACAAATTAAATGCCAATTGAAAATGTTGATGGATTTATAAAACTTGAATAAAAGTAAAATAGTTTTTTTATTTAAAATGAATTACTTAACAGACCAAACTGAAGCATAATGCAATAAACAAAAAGTTCAATAGAATACCAGGATATTGTAAATTTATAATTAATTTTATTCAGATGAAGATTACAGCCAATGAGAAACCTGTGATTGTTTTTTCTTCGCCAATTCTGGGATACGCGGAGGAGTGCTTGAAAGGGCACAACGCAGGTCATTTTCTACCTCTAATCTACGACGTTGCTTCGTTTTAATTTGCAACAGAGTTGAAAAGCCTGACTCACAAAGATATGTCGACACAAACGGAAGCAATGCATGGATAGCTCTTTCTGCCACTTTTGGGTAGGAATCACACATCAAGGGCCAAAATTCTGTGATTGATTTCTCATCGAACATATCTCTTGCTCCCGAATCAGTTTCCCCCCCCCCCCTGAAAACCTGAATTCCCCCCTGGTTGAGAACCCCTGGTCTAAAGGTACACTGTATGGAGAGGCCTGCCAGGTTTTTAGTGGAGCTGGTAGGTCACTCTCATCATTTATTCTCTCTATTAATGTCTTATGTGTATATTGGGGCAGGAGGTGGTTTAATTACTTTCTTTCTGGCTGATTTAAGACAAATGTGTTCTTAAATTCTTCGTTATCAATATTATTTATCCAGTTTTGGTAAGTTTCTTTGTTGAGTTCAGCGGCTTTGTTGTGTATTTCTACATTGATTGCTAAGAGGTTTGCTCTCTTGTGTAGCTGTTCACTATTGATGTGGTCTGTATATTTTATGTTATAAATAAATCTGAGGGCTATATTTTGTACTGTTTGTAAGCTTTTAATGCTCGTTTTACTAAGGGTGTTCAATGTGATGGGTGGGTAATCCATAATAGATTTGACAAGGGCTATGTAAACAGGGAAACCAGATATGTAAACAGGGAAACCAGATATGTAAACAGGGAAACCAGATATGTAAACAGGGAAACCAGATATGTAAACAGGGAAACAAGATACCAGATGAACAACGATGCCATAGAGAAATCCGACTGCGAGAGAGATTTAGGAGTAATGATAAGTAGGAACCTTAAGCCAAGTAAACAATGTGTTTTTGCTCGTAACAAGGCTAATAAAGTACTTCGGTTCATACAAAGGAGTGTTAGTTACAAGACCAGCGAGGTCATCCTAAAACTGTATCTTGCTCTTGTGAGACCACACCTGGATTACGCAGTTCAGTTCTGGTCACCGTATTACAGAATGGATATAGAATCCTTGAAGAATTCAAGAGGAGAATGACAAGACTGTCGGGCATTAGGAACCTTGAGTATAGAGACAGGTTAAAGCATCTTGGTACGCCATGAGAGACGTAGAGCGAGGGGCGACCTGATGGGGTGTATAGAGAGTGAAGGCAGGGCTAAACAAAGTTGACATTAAAGGTACTCAAGCTGCCAGCAGGGAAGCGAACTCGTAACAATGGACACTGGTAAACCAAATTTAGATTTGGGCGTGAAATGGGTAAACACTGGTTTGGAAACAGAGTAGTGGATGAATGGAACAAGTTACCAAATATCATCATTAACTCGAATACGCTGAATTGCTTCAAACATAGGTTGGATGCTCATATGAGCAATAGGGGTTGGGTGTAAATGGGACTGCCCAGTATGGGCCAATAGGCCTGCTGCAGTTTCCTCCATTCTTATGTTCTTATGTTCTTATGTAAATCTTTCTTTTGTTATTAATGCTAAGGTTCTATAAACGTTTTATTTTTGATAATCTTATTCTTGCCTGTCGTTCTTTATCTCTTATGTATGTTATATATCCTCTTTTTGTTAGTTTTAGTCCAAGCATTCTGCCTTCAGTGTCGTATGGGTATAGTTCCTAGTCGACTATTACTGGACTTGTTTGAGCTTGGCTATTGGTATTATCTTGAATTTGTTCTTATTTGTCCTGATTTTCCATTTTTTCTCAAGGTCATTTACGTTTTTTTATCGCTGTTGCCGTGTAGCGTGCCATAAATTGGGTTGATTTTCCTGGGTATGATATTATTTGAGTGATATTATCAACAAACATTACACATTCACTAAGGGGGTAGGTTGAGGTGTGTCTCAGGTGTAAATTGTTTATTGTGTTGGAGAAAGGTACTCCACTCTCGAGATTGAACATAGTTCCCATAAAGTTTCCAATTTGAATTTGTGCCCTCCTATCATCTAAATAGTCACACAATATTCTTAGCAAGTGTTCGTTAAGTCCCAATTTTAATATTTTATATTTTAAGCCCAAATGCCAAACTTTATCAAAAGCCTTAGAAACGTCCCTTAAAATTATATTGATCTGGTTCCCCTTGCTTTTTTCTATTGCCATTAATTCAGTTATTGAGCTATTGCAGTTAGGGTATTTCTATTGGGTATAAATCCATGTTGTGTATTGTTTGTTTTCCCCTGTTGTGTTAAAAACGTTATTGCATGTATATTATGTATGCTGTATGTATATTATGTATGCTGTATGTGTATTATGTATGTGCTTCACTTATATACATTATTTATTCAGCCTAGCTAGCAGCGTGTGGCAATGTATTTACCATGTCCCACACGCTTAATTAATGTGCCTGGCGACATATGAAAGCTGCTAATGTATCACTTGCCACATGTCGCCTGAAAGGCTAGTTGACCCCAGACAGAGTAAGGAGAGCGGTCTCACCTGTGTATCTCTATTTGTCCAGTAAATAGAACCTACGAAAGCTCTACAGGTGTTTGTGTTTGCTCCTGTAGATAGAACTTGGTGCCCGGAACATATACATGGCGCAGTGTGTTAATTAACTGGACTACTATACAAGTGAAGTGTGTAAAGTTTGTGGCAAAACCGGCTTATGGACCCCTGCTCTGTCGTCAACCGCTAACTTGTTTGAATTTATAGCAACTTTGAGCAGTGTCAGTGACAGTAAGTTCCTGTGAAGTGTATAAGTGCATTGTGTGTGTAGTGCCATAAGTGTGTGACCTTGTTTTAAAGGATTCCCAAGGTGGAAGGCTTGTTCAGGGCAGTTGTTAGGAGTAGAGTTTAGTGCAGCCTCCTCTGACCGCGTCTAGAGGGTAACTGACGACTGACTGAGTCGCCGCCTCTACCTCTCAGCGAGACACTGCCCGAGGTGCGCACACATACACACATGCACGAACACACTAACTGCAGTCATCCCTTTATATATATTTTATATATATAATCTACTTATCTGTGCATTTAATTATGTTTTTTTTGTCTTAGATCTTGTTGATACAACGGGCTGACAGGTCAGCACTGATTTGAGACATAGTACACAGATTAAGTAATTATGTCTCGTGCCTTACGCAGTCGTGGAGCCAACGCCTGGATGAGTCAGTTTGATGACAGCTCTGCAGAGATGGATGACCAGGCTGAACAGGATGCTCCAGCTCCCACCACATCGCGCAGCCCTTCACCTCGATCTTCAGTATTGTCTTCAGATAATTGCTTTAATGAAGTTTATGAGGGATGAAAGGCGTCATGACGAAGCTAAAAGACGTGTGGAGGATGAAAAAGGAGGCAGGCTGAGGCAGAGAGAGACCACCAACGGAGATTGGAAGACAGTGCACGGTTTGAAGCTTTGATATCTCGCCTCACTGTTAACCAAGTCCCTGGCTCTAACACTGCCTCGGTATTGACTGGTTTAGATACCTCATTAATGCTTTCTTCACGCCCCCCAGCCCCACCTAAAGCGGCTGCTCAAACACCACCCACCTTGAAGCCTGATGTGAATTTCCAGACTTTTCGTGAATGGCGGCGACGGTGGACTGATTATGCTACAATGGTGGATCTCCAGAGCTTGTCACAGCCTAAGCAACTTATTCAGCTGCGTATGTGCCTGTCTTTGGAAACACAGCGTGTCTTGAAACATACGTTGCAGGTACCCCCGACCTCTTCGTTATCTGTAGAGGAGGTACTGGATATTCTACAACGGCACATCAAAGGGCAGCGGAATGAAGCTCTATGCAGGAGGGAATTGTTTAGCTGCAGACAGATGGAGGGCGAGACTTTTGATGCCTTTTATGTACGACTCAAGAGAGCCTCGGAAGAGGTAGATATATGCCCAGGTAGCCACCAGCAGTGCGAGGAGACCCAGTTGAAGCAGGTGATCCTCATGGGTGTTAAGGACGAGGAGCTTGTCCAACGCCTCACCTCCCTCGACTCTTTCTCTTCTCTTAAGGATGTGTTGACAATATGTCGCTCCTATGAGGCTGCCAGGTGTGCCACCTCTGCCATCCGAGCTCCCCCTACAGCTGTGCGCGCTGTGTCCCGGTACAAGAAGGACAAGAAGTCTACTCCAACGCCTTCGCCCACTACGCCCACGCCCGGCTCCTTTTGTAACAACTGTGGTAAGCAGCACGGAACACAGGTGTGTCCAGCTGCTGAGTCTACCTGTAACAGTTGTGACTGTAAGGGCCACTGGTCACTCACAGAACGGTGCCCAGCCAAACGCGTTCAGTGTAATGTGTGCGGTCGTCTGGGCCAATACGACAAGTGTTGCCCTACCAACAAACCCAAGGGACAGCGTCGGCGGAAGCAGCAACGCCCTTCCACCAGTGAGGGCCGCCCACAGTCGTCCAATCAGAAGCATGGCGACCCTGGACAACGCTCGAGCCATATTAGGAAGGTAAAATAATAATAATAATAATTAACGGTTTATTGATAGAGCTTCGAGCTTGGCAGCCAGAAGGCTGAAAATATACAGTTACATATTTG
>NW_024750668.1:0-21717 GCF_018991925.1 Homarus americanus
CTGGTCGAGTATGACAAAGTCCCCTTGTCGAGTATAACAAAGTTCCCTCATCGAATATTACAAAGTCCGCTGATCGAGTAGAACAATGCCCACTCATCGAGTATAACAAAGTTTCCTCATCGAGTATAACAAAGTCCAGTGGTCGAGTATAACAAAGGCCCCTGATCGAGTATAAGAAAGCCCCCTAATCGAGTATAACAAAGCCCCCTGATCTATTATAACAAAGACCCCTGATCGAGTATAACAAAGTCCCCTGATCGAGTATAACAAAGCCCCCTAATCGAGTATTACAAAGTCCCCGGATCGAGTATAACAAAGTCCCCTGATCGAGTATAACAAAGTCCCCTGATTGAGCATAACAAAACCCCTGGGCGAATATAACAAAGCCTCCTCATCGAGTATAACAAAGTCTCCTGATCGAGTATAACAAAGCACTCTCATCGAGTATAACATGGTCCACTGATCGAGTATAACAAAGTCCCCTGATCGCGTATAACAAAGTCCCTAATCGAGTCTAACATAGGCCCTGATCGAGTATAACAAAGCCCCTAATCGAGTCTAACATAGGCCCTGATCGAGTATAACAAAGTCCGAGTATGGCCCCTGATCGAGTATAAAAGTCCCCATCGAGTATAAGAGGCCCCTGATCGAGTATAAGAAAGTCCCTGGTCGAGTATAACAAAGTCCCTGGTCGAGTATAACATAGGCCCCTGATCGAGTATAACAAAGTCCCCTGATCGAGTATAACAAAGGCCCGTGATCGAGTATAACAAAGTCCCTTGATCTAGCATAACAAAGGCCCCTTGTCGAGTAGAAATAAGTCCCCTGATCGAGAATAACAAAGTCCCCTGATTGAGTATAACAAAGTCCCCTGGTTGAGTATAAAAAAGTCCCGTGGTCGAGTATAACAAAGTCCCCTGATCGAGTATAACAACATCCCCTGGTCGAGTATAACAACGTCCCCTGGTCGAGTATAACAAAGTCCCCTTATCGAGTATAACAATGTCCCATGATTGAGTAAAACAAAGCCCCCTGATCGAGAATACCAAAGCCCCCTAACCGAGTATTACAAAGTCCCCAGGACGAGTATAACAAAGTTCCCTGATCGAGTATAACAAAGTCCCCTGGACGAATCTATCAAAGTCCCGGATCGAGTATAACAAAGCCCCTTTGATTAAGTATAACAAAGGCCCATCATCGAGCATAACAAAGGCCCCTGGTCGAGTATAACAAAGTCCCCTGATCGGGTATAACAAAGGCCCCTGGTCGAGTATAACAAAGTCCTCTAATCGAGTATAAGAAAATCCCCTGGTCGAGTATAACAAAGTCCCCTGATCAAGTATAACAAAGTCCCCTTATCGAGTATAACAAAGTCCCCTGATCGAGTATAACGAAGTCCCCTGATCGAGTATAACAAAGTCCCCTCATCGAGTATAACAAGGTCCACGGATCGAGTATAACAAAGACCCCTGATCTCGCATAACAAAGATCCCTGGTCGAGTATAACAAAGGTGCCTGATCGAGTATAACAAGGACCCATGATCGAGTATAACAAAGGCCCCTGATCGAGTATAACAAAGGCCTTTAGTCGAGTATAACAAAGGCCCCTGGTCGAGTATAACAAAGGCCCCTGATTGAATATAACATAGCCCCTGATCGAGTATAACAAAGTCCCCTGATCGAGTATAACATAGTCCCCTGATCGAGTATAACAAAGACACATTTTCCAATTTAACAAAGTCACCTGACCAAGTATAACAAAGTCCCCTGACCGAGTATAACAAAGTCCACTGATTGAGTATAACAAAGTCCCGTGGACGAGTATAACAAAGTCCCCTGATCGAGTATAACAAAGTCCCCTGGTTGAGTATAACAAAGTCCCCTGATCGAGTATAACAAAGTCTCCTCATCGAGTATAACAAAGTCTCCTGATCAAGGATAACAAAGTCCTCTGATCGAGTATAACAAAGTACCCTGATCGAGTGTAACAAAGTCCTCCTGTCGAGTATAACAAAGGCCTCTGATCGAGTATAACAAGGGCCCTTGATCGAGCATAACAAATGCCCCAGGTTCGAGTATAACAAAGGCCCCTCATCGAATATAACAAAATCCCCTGATCGAGTATAACAAAGTCCTCTGATCGAGTATATCAAAGCCCCCTCGTCGAATATAACAAAGGCGCCTGATCGAGTATAACAAAGTCTCCTGATCGACCATAACAAAGCTCCCTGATCGAGTATAACAAAGTCCCCTGGTCGAGTCTAACAAAGTCCCCGGATCGAGTATAACAAAGGCCGCTGATCGAGTATAACAAAGGCCCCTCATCGAGCATAACAAAGGCCGCTGGTCGAGTATAACAAAGTCCCCTGATCGAGTATAACAAAGGCCCCTGGTCGAGTATAACAAAGTTCCCTCAAAGAGTATAACAAAGTCCCCTGATGGAGTATAACAAAGGCCCCTGATCGAGTATAACAAAGGCCCCTAGTCGAGGATAACAAAGGCCCCTGGTCGAGTATTAGAAAGGCCCCTAGTCGAGTATAACAAAGGCCCCTGGTCGAGTATAGCAAATGCCCCTGATCGAGTATAACAAAGTCCCCTGATCGATTATAACAAAGTCCCCTGATCGAGTATAACAAAGTCCCCTGGTTGAGTATAACAAAGTCCCCTGGTTGAGTATAACAATCTCCCTGTTCGAGTATAACAAGGTCCACTTGTCGAGTATAACAAAGTCCCCAGATCGCATATAACAATGCCCCTCATCGAGTCTAACAAAAGCCTTTGGTCGAGTATATCAAAGCCCCCTCGTCGAATATAACAAAGGCCCCTGTTCGAGTATAACAAAGTCTCGTGATCGAGTATAACAAACTCCCCTGATCGAGTATAACAAAGTCCCCTGATCGAGAATGACAAAGTTTCCTGATCGAATATAACAAAGACCCTTAACCGAGTATTTCAAAGTCCCCTGAACGAGAATAACAAAATCTCCTGATTGAGTATAACAAAGTCCCCTGATCGAGTATAACAAGTCCCCTGGTGTAGTATAACAAAGTCCCCTGATCGATTATAACAAAGTCCCCAGGACGAGTATAACAAAGTCCTCTGGACGAGAATAACAAAGTCCCCTGATCGTGTATAACAGTGTCATGATCGAGTATAACAAACTCCTCTGGTCGAGTATAACAAAGACCCCTGGTCGAGAATAACAAAATCTCCTGATTGAGTATAACAAAGTCCCATGATCGAGTATAACAAGTCCCCTGGTGGAGTATAATAAAGTCCCTGGATCGAGTATAACAAAGCCCCTGATCGAATATAACAAAGACCTGATCGAGCATAACAAAGGCCCCTGCTCGTGTATAACAAAGCCTCCTCGTTAAGTATAACAAAGTCCCTTGATCGAGTATAACAAAGCCCTGTCATCGAGTATAAGAAGGTCCACTAATCGAGTATAACAAAGTCCCCTGATCGAGTATAACAAAGGCCCCAAATCGAGTATAACAAAGTCCCCTGATCTAGCATAACAAAGGCCCCGGGTCGATATAACAAAATCCCCTGGTCGAGCATAACAAAGTCCCCTGGTCGAGTATAACAAAGTTCACTGATCGAGTATAAAAAAGGCCCCTTATCGCGTATAGTAAAGCCCCTATTCGAGACTTTCAAAGGCCCCTGATCGAGTATAACAAAGTCCCATGATCGAGTATAAGAAAGTTCCCTGATCGAGTATAAGAAAGTCCCCTGATCAAGTAAAACAAAGTCCCTGATAGAGTATAACAATGAACCTTGATCGAATATAACAAATTCTAAAGATCGAGTATAACAATGTCCCCTGACCGAGTATATCAAAGTCCCCTGGTCGAGTATAACAAAGTCCCCTGATCGAGTATAAGAAAGTCCCCTGATCGAGCATTTCAAAGGCTCCTGGTCGAGAATAACAAAGCCCCCTCATCGAATATTACAAATTCCTCTGATCGAGTATAACAATGTCTCCTTATCGAGTATAACAAGTCTATTGGTCGAGTATAACAAAGACCCCTCATCGAGAATAACAATGCCCCCTCATCGAATATTACAAAGTCCCCTGATTGAGTATAACAAATCCCCCTCATCGAGTATAACAAAGTCTCCAGATCGAGTATACTGGAACAAAGTCCAGTGGTCGAGTATAACAAAGTCCTCTGATCGAGTATAACAGATTCCCCTGATCGAGTAAAACAAAGTACCTGATAGAGTATAACAATGACCCTTGATCGAATATAACAAATTCCCCTGATCGAGTATAACAAAGTCTCCTAATCGAGTATAACAAAGTACCCTGATCGAGCATAACAAAGTCCCCTGATCGAGTATAACAAACCCCCTGATCGAGTATAACCAAGTCCCCTGAGCGAGTATAACAAAGTCCCCTGATTGAATATAATAAAGTCCCCTTTATTTAGTATAACAAATCCCTCTGGTCGAGTATAACAAAGGCCCCTGATCCAGTATAACAAAGTCCCCTGATAGAGCATATGAAAGGCCCTTGGTCGAGTATAACAAAGCCCCCTCATCGAATATTACAAAGTCCCTTGATCGAGTATAATAAAGTCTCCTGATCGAGTATAACAAAGTCCCCTGGTCGAGTATAACAAAGTCCCCTGGTCGAGTATAACAAAGCCTCCTTATCGAGTATAACAAATTCCCCTGATCAAGTATAACAAAGTCCCCTGATCGAGTATAACAGGGTCCAGTGATCGAGTATAAAAAAGGCCCCTGATCGCGTAAAACAAAGGGCACCGATCGAGTATAACAAAGTCCCCTGATCGAGAATAACAAAGCCCCCTCATCGAATATTGCAAAGTCCCCTGATTGAGTATAACAAAGCCCCCTCATCGAGTATAACAAAGTCTCCAGATCGAGTATACTGTAACAAAGTCCAGTGGTCGAGTATAACAAAGGCCCCTGATCGAGAATAACAAAGCCCCCTCATCGAGTATAACAAAGTCCCCTGATCGAGTAAATCAAAGGGCACTGATCGAGTATAACAAAGTCCCCTGAACGAGTATAACAATGTCCCCTGATCGAGTATAACAAAGGCCCCTGATCGAGTATAACAAAGTCCCCTGATCGAGTATAACAAAGGCCCCTGGTCAAGTATAACAAAGGACTTTCATCAAATATAACAAAATCCCCTGATCGAGTACAACAAAGTCCCCTGATCGAGAATAACAAAGCCCCCTCATCGAGTATATCAAAGCCCCCTGGTCGAGTATAACAAAGGAACCTGATCGAGTATAACAAAGTCCCCTGATCGAGTATAACAAAGTCCCCTGATTGAGTATAACAAAATCCCATGGTCGAGTATAACAAAGTCCCCTGATCGAGTATAACAAAGTCCCCTTATCGAGAATAACAAAGTCCTCTGATCGAGTATAACAAAGTCACCTGATCGAGTATAACAAAGTACCCTGATCGAGTATAAGTAAGTTCTCTGGACGAGTATAACAAAGGCCCCTCATCGAGTGTAAAAAAGGCCCCTGGTTGAGTATAACAATAGGGTGTATCATAGGAGGGAAGATCAGCTAAAACTAATGGCCCATCACTTTTTTGGTAGATTTTAGTGTATATAAACAGAAAATAATTTCAGTTTTAATATTTTGCAACCTTTAGCTAGGTAAATTTTAGCGTGAAATTTATCGAAAATCTAACGTACAGCTGCATTAGTGAATTACAATTAAATAGTGAACATTGCTTTCTAACTTCATTCTTTAACAACCCAACTAACAATATTTTTTTTCTGTTTCAGATTGATGCATTTATAAGTTGATAATGACTGCGATGGCTGTGGAGTCAGGGCGGGAACCGAAATCCAGCCATCTCAGTCACTATCTTGGGTCTGGGAGAGAGCTCCTGAAGTCGGAGTTGCCTACATTGAGAGATGCTTTGAGATACGGTGTTTTAATCAGGCAAATCAGTGAAAAGAACCAAAGAACTTACACAAACAAAGACATTGCCAGTGATATAACCAAAGCTGTCTTGGCACAGTACACTCTGGCTAATGCTCAGTTCAAACCTCCAGTCATAACAAGTCAGAAGAAGATTAGTGAGAGACTGCTAGCCAGTTGGGAAAAGGCAAGAGATATCTCTCTTGGGAGAGGAAAACTTGCAGTTAAGGACAGCTTTGCCAAGCAACTGGACCAGTTATTTGACATAATTACTTGCAAGTGCCCAATTGTTCTCTGCCCTGAGTTTGGATGCGATCGTGACTGTAAATCCGAGGCCCACATCTCCTGTATTTGCAAGCGTGAACTGAAGATTCCTGTGATCGAACTGGCATTTGTCAAAGCACAGAGAGAGAAGACTGACAGTATAGGGGCTCTCTTGATTTCTAGCCAAGATATTCCGGACTCCAAGAGACAGGAGGCTGCCACAGAGAGACAAAAGAGGAGAAGAGTTGCCGAGGAAAAGAGACTTGAGAAGGCCCAGGGTGAGGTAAAAAAGGCCGATGATTGGAGTCAAGCTGATTCAGAGTTTAATGACTTCCCCTTGGCTGATCCGAGTGCTGACCAGGAGAATGGTGACTTTTGTCCCTAACCCAGAAAATAATGATCCCCAAACCTTCCAGGCATAAGATTCAGAAATAGGAAGATATCCCGAGCATGGCTCTCTGGCCAGCATGCGACTTACCACACTGGTCTCAGAAGAAACTGCAGAATAGCAACAGCTGCCTGGGTTGACGGTGGTTTGATAACACCTGATGAAGTGTTCACCTGGTGATGAATCATAACAAAGTAAGTAGAGCTCAGGAGAAACTTAATCAGTAACCTAGAAGAGGAGTTTGATAAGGGGATAAGAGAAAATGGAATCAATTGTTTGTTCTTTGATGGAAGAAGGGATGACACTAAAGTGTTCATGAAAGTTGGAAATTCTGACAAGTTGTTCCCTGCCATGGTGAAGGAGGAACACTACTCCTGCTGCAGTGAACCAGGAGGGAAGTATTTGTGGCATTTCACTCCAGAGAAAGATGACATCAGGAAACCAGCTGAGATAGTGGCAGATAACATTGTGAACTGGCTCAGAGAGAGGAACGTAGACCAGACCCTACAGGCCATTGGAGGGGACAGCACCAACACGAACACAGGGGTGGCAAGAGTCCTTACAGTGGATAGAGCGGAAGATTGGGAGAAGCTGATCTGGTTGTTGTGACCTCCACACCAACGAGTTGCCCTCCAGACATCTGATCCAGGGAGCTGGATGACAAGACTCTTTCAAACAACAGATGGTCTGGTCCTCTTGGCAGATGCTGGACTCTGCCACTGAGTTAGAAATAAATCGAGCTTTGAAAAAATCACAGTTGGCCCTCCACTCGTTGAGCTTGCACATGCTGTCATTGACGACCTGAGTACTGACCAGTACTATGGTTACATGATTTGCAGTGCCATCAAAACTGGGGTCATGCCTGATAGACTTGCTTACCTGCAGATAGGTCCAGTCTCACATTCTAGGTGGCTCACAACGGTTCTCAGGTTCTGCAGAATTTGGGTCGCTCATCATAAACTGAAAGGGAACCAGCTTCACACCCTGAGACTTATTGTCCAATTCATCGTGAGTGTCTACTTGCCAAATTAGTTCAACACCAAGGTCAAGTCATCGTTCTCCGAAGGTCCGAGGCATGTTCTCTTCCAGCTTGAGCTCCTGAGGAGTCAGCCAAGGAAGGTTGTTCAGATTGTGGAGCAGACTGTGCGGAGATCTTCCTGGTATGCTCATCCCGAGGCAGTTCTGCAGACAATGCTCTGCAGTAAGGATGAGGAGGAGAGAAGAGTGGCAGTCAAAAAGATCTTGGATATGAGACTTATGAGAGGATCTGGGCATGACCAAGATCAGTTGAGCGATTCCTTCAGGGGTCAGGAAGACTCCTGAAGTCAATCTGGAATTATGACCCTCACTGATCTCATAGATCTGGATAACATCAGGCTGGCAGTGAGCCTCTTACCTGCAGCCTACCAATGTTCAAGTCAGAGCTTTCCTGGACAACCCATGCATGTCCCTGCCTGGCCCTCGCACACCCAGAGTATAGAGCGTTGTGTGTACAGCAAGTGAGCGAAGGCCAGCAGTCGTGTACTGCTCAGGAGAGGAGGGAAGGCTACATCCGAGTTCAGGAGGTCAGCAGGGAGGTGATGAGTAGAAACAGAAGCAAGAAAGACATGTTCTCTATGGTGTGCAGCAACACCGGGTCGTAGTAGTAAAACCGGTTTTTGTATTTGATGATTTTGTTTTCTAAAGGAATATTAAATTTAATAAATGTGTCAAGATCATTCGTTCTACTATTCTGGATCATTTTCATCCTAATAAATTAACCTGATACATTTACTTTACTTTAAATAAGCTATTTAGTGGTGTTGGTAAAAGGGTGGGAATACTGAATTTTCATAAGATTTCAAGTTAAAATTTACCTAGCAAAAAATAAAAACTTTTCAAATCTGAAGATATCACATGATTGTGCACATAGAACTACATCATTAATACCATGGGCCGATTTTTCAAACTCAAAAAAAAAATTCGCCTCCGTATGACACACCCTAGTATAACAAAGTCCCATGGTGGAGTATAACAAAGTCCCCTGATCGAGTATAACAAAGTCCCCTTATCGAGTATAACAAAGTCCCCTGATCCAGTATAACAAAGTCCCCTGATCGAGTATAACAAAGTCCCCGGATCGAGTATAACAAAGTTCCTGATCGAATATAAGAAAGGCCCCAGATCGAGTATAACAAATCCCCCTGATCGAGTATAACAAAGTCCCCTGATCGAGTATAACAAAGTCCCATTATCGAGTATAACAAAGACCCCTAATCGAGTATAAGAAAGTCCCCTGAGTGAGTATAACAAAGTCCCCTGATTGAGTATAACAAAGTCCGCTGAGCGAGTATAACAAAGTCCCCCGATTGAGTATAACAAAGTCCCCTTTGTAATGGGACACAACTCACAAGAAGAAGATTACATATAGGTAGAATATTGGTAGTATAAGAGTATAAAAGAGAGGAAGATTTTGGTAGCGTGGCCGTGATAGTTATTTACACTTATCGTACACTTATCGTATCTTATACGTCAATACACATCTATTACGTCTTAAGGCGACTTCTCAAACACTGCTTCGTTACAACTCTTTATTAATTACAAACATGACATGGACACATTAATAACACCTTCTATTGAAGTTACTAGGACATTATATTTACGTTACTAGGACATCATATTACGTTACTAGACACTGATTCTCGGACACGAACATGAAATGAATACACTTCCCACGTAGGTAACTCATCCCATGAAAAGCTCTGACAAACACTCACGTGACCTAGGGGAGGCCTAGCAGGGAGACTGCTTAGCTGGAACACTGGTGTCGGGAGGGCGACTGCTTAGCTGGGACACTGGTGTCGGGAGGGCGACTGCTTAGCTGGGACACTGGTGTCGGGAGGGCGACTGCTTAGCTGGGACACCGGAGGGAAGTCGGGGAGGGAAGTCCTGCAAGACTCTCCTCCCGTGAGCGGGACTCGGCTGTGGTGGACCTCCTCCTCCGATCCCTGTGTGTCTTTCTCTCTCACTCTGCCAAATTCACTGAGGGAGGACTAGGACGTCCTATATATTGGGATGCGAGCCGTCAGGTTCAGCTGGTCGGGGGGGGGGGCGGCGAAGGGTCTCCTTACATTTGACCTGGCCAATGTGAGGTCAGGTCTGGACTTTTCAGAAACTATCTGGGAAAGTCATCAGGTGGGGCCGTGTGTATATTGGGAGAGCAACCGTGAGAGTTCCCCTACACTTGACCTCCCTAATGTCGGGTCAGACTGGAGTTTCTGAGATGTAAGACGTACTTTCTGGAGAAGTCATCAGGTGGGGCCGTGTGACATGAGAGGCCCTGGTTGATTTGTGGCCCCTTGAGTTGGGCTCCGAGGGTTACATTTGACCTGGCTAATGTGAGGTCAGGTCCGGCCTTTGTTCAGAGAGTAGGTTATTGTATATT
Organism: Homarus americanus; assembly: GCF_018991925.1. Classification (NCBI taxonomy): domain Eukaryota; kingdom Metazoa; phylum Arthropoda; class Malacostraca; order Decapoda; family Nephropidae; genus Homarus; species Homarus americanus. The sequence continues at coordinate 9,998 of NW_024750668.1, forward strand.
GGAAGAGAGTCGGCTGGTGCCTTCTTACATGTCTGTTGTGGTGACATGTCACATGGGAGGGGAGCTAGTTGATTTGTAACCCCCGGTCCACCGTGAGAGCCACCCTACACTTGACCTGGCTAATGTCGGGTCAAGTCTGGCTTTCCTCGCGATGTAAGCTGTGGTCTGACAACCCCTCACTACACCTCCCGCCAAGACCAAAGCTTTCATGCTCAGAGAACTGATGATACATTTAAAGTAGACAGTAACATCATGTGCAGTATCTAATATAGTCCCTGAGGCGATAATGCATCCTTACATTTTACAAATTATAACCCTAGAGATGTATGTTTTTCTACTGGCATAGTTTGATCTGACAAAGCTTACTATACTGCTTAGCTGGGACACTGGGGTCGGGAGGGCGACTGCTTAGCTGGGACACCGGAGGGAAGTCGGGGAGGGAAGTCCTGCAAGACTCTCCTCCCGTGAGAGGGACTCGGCTGTGGTGGACCTCCTCCTCCGATCCCTGTGTGTCTCTCTCTCTCACTCTGCCAAATTCCCTGAGGGAGGACTAGGACGTCCTATATATTGGGATGCGAGCCGTCAGGTTCAGCTGGTCCGGGGGGGGGAGGGGGGGGCGGCGAAGGGTCTCCTTACATTTGACCTGGCCAATGTGAGGTCAGGTCTGGACTTTTCAGAAACTATCTGGGAAAGTCATCAGGTGGGGCCGTGTGTATATTGGGAGAGCAACCGTGAGAGTTCCCCTACACTTGACCTCCCTAATGTCGGGTCAGACTGGAGTTTCTGAGATGTAAGACGTACTTTCTGGAGAAGTCATCAGGTGGGGCCGTGTGACATGAGAGGCCCTGGTTGATTTGTGGCCCCTTGAGTTGGGCTCCGAGGGTTACATTTGACCTGGCTAATGTGAGGTCAGGTCCGGCCTTTGTTCAGAGAGTAGGTTATTGTATATTGGAAGAGAGTCGGCTGGTGCCTTCTTACATGTCTGTTGTGGTGACATGTCACATGGGAGGGGAGCTAGTTGATTTGTAACCCCCGGTCCACGGTGAGAGCCACCCTACACTTGACCTGGCTAATGTCGGGTCAAGTCTGGCTTTCCTCGCAATGTAAGCTGTGGTCTGACAACCCCTCACTACACCTTGGTCGAGTATAAAAAGTACCCTGATCGAGTATAACAAAGTCCCATTATCGAGTATAACAAAGACCCATTATCGAATATAACAAAGTCCCCTGACCGAGTATAGCAAAGTCCCCTGAGCGAGTATAACAAAGACCCATGATTGAGTATAACAAAGTCCCCTGATCGAGAATAACAAAGACCCTTGATCGAATACAACAAAGTACCCTGATCGAGTATAACAAAGTCGCCTGGTCGAGTATAACAAAGTCCCCTGATCGAGTATATAAAAAGCCCTCTGGTCGAGTATATCAGAGGCCCCTGATCGAGTATAACAAAGTCCCCTGATAGAGCATATGAAAGTCCCATGGTCGAGCATAACAAAGCCCCCTCATCGTATATTACAAAGTCCCTTGATCGAGTATAACAAAGTCCCCTGATCGAGTATAACAAAGTCCCCTGATCGAGCATATGAAAGACCCCTGGTCGAGTTTAACAAAGCCGCCTCATCGAATGTTACAAAGTCCCCTGATCGAGTATAACAAAGTCCCCTGATCGAGTATAACAAAGGCCCCTGGTCAAGTATAACAAAGGACTTTCATCAAATATAACAAAATCCCCTGATCGAATTCAAAAAAGTCCCCTGATCGAGTAAAACAAAGTCCCTGATAGAGTATAACAAAGTCCCCTGATCGAGTAAAACAAAGTCCCTGATTGAGTATAACAAAGACCCTTGAACGAATATAAAAAAATTCCAAAGATTGAGTATAACAAAGTCTCCTGATCGAGTATAACAAAGGCCCATGATCAAGTATAACAAAGTTCCCTGATAGAGCATATCAAACGCCACTGGTCGAGTATAACACAGTCCCCTGATCGAGTATGACAAAGTCTCCTTATCGAGTATAACAAATTCCCCTGTTCGAGTATAACAAAGTCCCCTGATAGAGTATAACAAAGACCCTTGATCGAATATAACAAATTCCCCTGATCGAGTATAACAAAGTCCCCTGAACGAGTATAACAAAGTACCCTGATCGAGTATAACAAAGTCCTCTGGTCGAGTATAACAAAGGCCCCTCATCGAGTATAACAAAGGCCCTTGATCGAGTATAACAAACCCCCTGATCGAGTATAACAAAGTCTCCTGATCGAGTATAACAAAGTCCCCTGATCGAGTACAACAAAGCCCTCTGGTCGAGTATAACAAAGGCCCCTGATCGAGTATAACAAAGTCCCCTGATCGAGTATAACAAAGTCTCCTTATCGAGTATAACAAATTCCCCTGTTCGAGTATAACAAAGTCCCCTGATGGAGTATAACAAAGGCTCCTGATCTAGTATAACAAAAGTCCCCTGATCGAGTATAACAATGTCCCCTGATCGAGTATAACAAACTCCCAGATCGAGTATAACAAAGTCCCCTGGTCGAGTTTAACAAAGGCCTTTCATCAAATATAACAAAATCCCCTGTTCGAGTACAACAAAGTCCCCTGATCGAGTATAACAAGGTCAACTGATCGAGTAAAAAAAGGCCCCTGATCGCGTCTAACAAAGCCCCTAATCGAGTCTAACAAAGGCCACTGATCGAGTATAACAAAGTCCCCTGATCGAGTATAACAAAGTCCCCTGATCAAGTATAACAAAGTCCCCTGATCGAGTAAAACGAAGTCCCTGATAGAGTATAACAAAGACCCTTGATCGAATATAACAAAATCCAAATATCGAGTATAACAAAGTCCCCTGATCGAGTATATCAAAGTCCCCTGGTCGAGTATAACAAAGGCTCCTGATCGAGTATAACAAAGTCCCCTGATCGAGCATTTCAAAGGCCCCTGGTCGAGTATAACAAAGCCCCCTCATCGAATATTATAAAGCCCCCTGTTCGAGTATAACAATGTCTCCTGATCGAGTATAACAAAGTCCATTGGTCGAGTATATCAAAGACCCCTGATCGAGAATAACAAAGCCCCCTCATCGAATATTACAAAGTCCTCTGATTGAGTATAACAAAGCCCCCTCATCGAGTATAACAAAGTCTCCAGATCGAGTATAACAAAGTCCAGTGGTCGAGTATACCAAAGGCCCCTAATCGAGGATAACAAAGCCCCCTGATCGAGTATAACAAAGACCCTTGATCGAATATAACAAAGTCCCCTGATCGAGTATAACAAAGGCCCCTGATCGAGCATAACAAAGGCCTCTGGTCGAGTATAACAATGTCACCTGATCGAGTATAACAAAGTCCCCTGTTCGAGTATAACAAAGCTCCCTGATCGAGTATAACAAAGTGTCCTGATCGAGTATAAACAAAGTCCATTGGTCGAGTATAACAAAGGCCCCTGGTCAAGTATAACAAAGCCTCCTCATCGAGTATAACAAAGTCCCCTGAACGAGTAAAACAAGGCCCCCTCATTGAGTATAACAAAGTCTCCAGATCGAGTATAACAAAGTCCAGTGGTCGAGTATAACAAAGGCCCCTAATCGAGTATAACAAAGTCCAGTGGTCGAGAAATAACAAAAGCCCCAGATCGAGTAAAACAAAGCCCCTTGATCGAGTATAACAAAGTCCCCTGATCGAGTATAACAAAGTCCCATTATCGAGTATAACAAAGACCCCTAATCGAGTATATCAAAGTCCCCTGAGCGAGTATAATAAAGTCCCCTGATTGAGTATAACAAAGTTCCCTGATCGAGTATAACAAAGCTCCCTGATCGAGTATAACAAAGTCTCCTGATCGAGTATAACAAAGTCCATTGGGCGAGTATAACAAAGACCCCTGATCAAGAATAACAAGGCCCCCCCCACATCGAATAATACAAAATCCACCTGATCGAGTATAACAAGGCCCCCTCATCGAGTATAACAAAGTCTCCAGATCTAGTATATCAAAGTCCAGTGGTCGAGTATAACAAAGGCGCCTAATCGAGAATAACAAATTCCCATTATCGAGTATAACAAAGACCCATTATCGAATATAACAAAGTCCCCTGACCGAGTATATCAAAGTCCCCTGAGCGAGTATAACAAAGTCCCCTGATTGAGTATAACAAAGTCCCCTGATCGAGTATAACAAAGCTCCCTGATCGAGTATAACAAAGTCTCCTGATCGAGTATAACAAAGTCCATTGGTCGAGTATAACAAAGACCCCTGATCAAGAATAACAAAGCCCCCCCCATCGAATAATACAAAATCCACCTGATCGAGTATAACAAGGCCCCCTCATCGAGTATAACAAAGTCTCCAGATCTAGTATATCAAAGTCCAGTGGTCGAGTATAACAAAGGCGCCTAATCGAGAATAACAAATTCCCATTATCGAGTATAACAAAGACCCATTATCGAATATAACAAAGTCCCCTGACCGAGTATAACAAAGTCCCCTGAGCGAGTATAACAAAGTCCCTTGATTGAGTACAACAAAGTCCCCTGATCGACAATAACAAAGACCCTTGATCGTATATAACAAAGTCCCCTGATCGAGTATAACAACTTCCCCTGGTCGAGTATAACAAAGTTCCCTAATCGAGTATAAAAAGTCCCCTTATCGAATATAACAAAGTCCCCTGATCGAGTATAACAAAGTCCCCTGATCGAGTATATCAAAGCCCTCTGGTCGAGTATATCGAAGGCCCCTGATCGAGTATAACACAGTCCCCTGATAGAGCATATGAAAGGCTTCTGGTCGAGCATAACAAAGCCGCCTCATCGAATATTACAAAGTCCCCTGATCGAGAATAAATATGTCTCCTGATCGAGTAATACAAAGTCCATTGGTCGAGTATAACAAAGACCCCTAATCGAGAATAACAAAGCCCCTCATCGAATATTATATAGACCCCTGATCGAGTATAACAAAGCCCCCTCATCGAGTATAACAAAGTCTCCAGATCGAGTATAACAAAGTCCAGTGGTCGAGTATAACAAAGGCCCCTAATCGAGAATAGCAAAGGCCCTTCTTCGAGTATAACAAAGACCCATTATCATATATAAAAAAGTCCCCTTATTGAGTATAACAAAGTCCCCTGATCGAGTATAACAAAGTCCCCTGATTGAGTATAACAAAGTCTCCTGGTAGAGTATAACAAAGTACACTGATCGAGTATAACAAAGTCTTCTGTTCGAGTATATCAAAGGCCTCTGATCGAGTATAACAAAGCCCCCTCATCGAGTATAACAAAGTCTCCAGATCGAGTATAACAAAGTCCAGTGGTCGAGTATAAGAAAGGCCCCTAATCGAGTATAACAAAGTCCAGTGGTCAAGTATAACAAAGTCCCCTGATCGAGTATAACAAAGTCCCTTGATTGAGTATAACAAAGTTCCCTGATCGAGTATAATAAAAACCCATTATAAAATATAACAAAAGCACCTAAGCGAGTATAACAAAGTCCCCTGAGCGAGTATAACAAAGTCCCCTGATTGAGTATAACAAAGTTCCGTGGTCGAGTATAAAAAAGTACCCTGATCGAGGTAACAATGTCCCCTGATCGAGTATAACAAAGTCCCCTGATCGAGTATAACAAAGTACCCTGATCGAGTATAACAAAGTCTCCAGATCGAGTATAACAAAGGCCCTTGATCGAGTATAAAAAAGTCCCTTGATCGAGTATAACAAAGTCCCCTGATCGAGTATAACAAAGGCCCCTGATCGAGCATAACAAAGTCCCCTGATCGAATATAACAAATTCACCTGATCGAGTATAACAAAGCTCATTGGTCGAGTATAACAAAGACCCCTGATCGAGAATAACAAACCCCCCCTTCGAATATTATAAAATCCACCTGATCGAGAATAACAAAGCCCCCTCATCGAGTATAACAAAGTCTCCAGATCGAGTATAACAAAGTCCAGTGATCGAGTATAACAAAGGCCCCTAATCGATTATAACAAAGTCCAATGGTCGAGTATAACAAAGGCCCCAGATCAAGTATAACAAAGCCCCCTAATCGGGTATAACAAAATCCTTTGATCGAGTATAACAAAGTCCCATTATCGAGTATAACAAAGACCCCAAAGCGAGTATAACAAATTCAAGTGGTCGAGTATAACAAAGGCCTCAGATAGTATAACAAAGCCCCCTGATCGAGTATAACAAAGTCCCTGATCGAGTATAACAGAGTCCCATCATCGAGTGTAACAATACCCATTATCGAATATAACAAAGTCCCCTGAGCGAGTATAACAAAGTCCCCTGAGCGAGTATAACAAAGTCTCCTGATTGAGTAAAACAAAGTCCCCTGAGCGAATATAACAAAGTCCCCTGATTGAGTATAAAAAAGTCCCATGGTCGAGAATAACAAAGTCCCCTGATTGAGTATAACAAAGTCCGCTAATTAGAGGTATAGCAAGTCCCCTGATCCGAGAATAACAAAAGTCCCTTATCAAAATTATAACAAAGTCCCCTGATTGAGTATAAAAAAGTCCCATGGTCGAGAATAACAAAGTCCCCTGATTGAGTATAACAATGTCCCCTGATCGAGTATAACAAAGTCCCCTGATCAAGTATAACAAAGTACCCTGATCGAGTATAACGAATTCTTCTGTTCGAGTATATCAAAGACTCCTGATCGATTATAACAAAGGCCCGTGATCGAGTATAACAAACTCCCTGATCGAGTATAACAAAGTCCTCTGATCGAGTATAACAAAGGCCCCTGATTGATTATAACAAAGGCCCTTGATCGAGTATAACAAACCCCCTGATCGAATATATCAAAGCCCTCTGGTCGAGTATAACAAAGGCCCCTGATCGAGTATAACAAATTCCCCTGATAGAGCATATGAAAGGCCCCTGTTTGAGTATAACAAAGCCCCTCATCGAATATTACATAGTCCCTTGACCGAGTATAACAAAGCCCCCTGATCGAGTATAACAAAGTCTCCCGATTGAGTATAACAAAGTCCCCTGAGCGAATATACCAAAGCCCCCTGATTGAGTATAACAAAGTCCCCTCTTTGAGTATAAAAAAGTACCCTGATCGAGTATAACAAAGTCCAGTGGTTGAGTATGATCAAGGCTCCTCATCTAGTATAACAAATTCCAGTGGTCGAGTATAACAAAGGATCCTCATCGAGTATAACAAAGCCCCCTGATCGAGTATAACAAAGTCCCCTGATCGATTATAACAAAGTCCCCTGATCGTTTATAACAAAGTACCTGATCGAGTATAACAAAGTCCTCTGGTCGAGTATAACAAAGGCCTCTGATCGAGTATAACAAGGGCCATTGATCGAGTATAACAAGGCCCTGATCGAAACATAACAAGGCCTCGTCAGTATATGAAGTCGATCCAGGTATAAAGTCCCTGATCGAGAGTACTGGCAAAAGGCCCCTGATCGAGTATAACATAGTTCCCTGATCGAGTATAACAAAGTCCCCTGATCGATTATAACAAAGCTCCCTGATCGAGTATAACAAAGTCTCTTGATCGAGTATAACAAAGTCCATTGGTCGAGTATAACAAAGACCCCTGATCGAGAATAACAAAGGCCCCCAAACGAATATTACAAAATCCACCTGATCGAGTATAACAAAGCCCCCTCATCGAGTATAACAAAGTCTCCAGATCGAGAATAACAAAGTCCAGTGGTCGAGTATATCAAAGGCCCCTAATCGAGTATAACAAAGTCCAGTGGTCGAGTATAACAAAGGCCCCAGATCGAGTATAACAAAGCCCCGTGATCGAGTATAACAAAGTCCCCTGATTGAGTATAACAAAGTCCCCTGAGCGAATATAACAAAGCCCCCTGATTGAGTATAACAAAGTCCCTGAGCGAGTATAACAAAGTCTCCTGATTGAGTATAACAAAGACCTCTGAGCGAATATAACAAAGTCCCATGATTGAGTATAACAAAGCCCCTGATCGAGTATAACAAAGTCCCCTTATTGAGTATAACAAAGTCCCCTGATCGAATATAACAAAGTCCTCTGATCGAGAATAACAAAAGTACCCTGATCGAGTATAACAAGAGTCCACTGGTCCCGGTATAACAATGTCCACAGTCGATTATAACAAAAGGCCCTTGATCAAGTATAACAAACCCCTGATCAGGTATAACAAAAGTCCCTGATCGGAGTACAAGCAAAAGTCCTGATCAGTACATATCAAGGCCCATGATCGAGGCATAAAGAAGGCCCACTCTGGTCAAGGTATAACAAAGTCCCCTGACCGAGTATAACAAGGCCTCTGGTCGAGTATAACAAAGTCCCCTGGTCGAGAATAACAGAGTCCCCTGATACTAGTATAACAAAGTCCTCTGGTCGAGTATAAAAATGTCCCCTGATCGCGTATAACAAAGGCTCCTGGTCGAGTATAACAAAGTCCCCTGATCGAGTATAACAAGTCCCCCGATCGAGTATAACAAAATCCCCTGGTCCAGTATAACAAAGTCCCCTCATCGAGTATAACCAAAATCCATTGTAGGTATAACAATGTCCCTGAAGCGAGTACAAGAGAAGTCCTCATTGAGTATAACAAGTCCCCTGATTGGTGTAGCAAAATCCCTGGTCGAGAATAACAAAGTCCCTGATCGAGTATAACCAAGTCCTTATCGAGTATAACAATGTCCCCTGATCGATTATAACAAAGGCCCTTGATCGAGTATAACAAACCCCCTGATCGAGTATAACAAAGTCCCCTGATCGAGTACAACAAAGTCCCCTGATCGAGTATATCAAAGCCCTCTAGTCGAGTATAACAAAGGCCCCTGATCGAATATTACAAAGTCCCTTGATCGAGTATAACAAAGCCCCCTGATCGAGTATAACAAAGACTCCTGATCGAGTATAACAAAGTCCAGTGGTTGAGTATGAACAAGGCTCCTAATCTAGTATAACAAATTCCAGTGGTCCAGTATAACAAAGGATCCTCATCGAGTATAACAAAGCCACCTGATCGAGTAAAACAAAGTTCCCTGATCGATTATAACAAAGTCCCGTGAACGATTATAACAAAGTACCTGATCGAGTATAACAAAGTCCTCTGGTCGAGTATAACAAAGGCCCCTGATCGAGTATAACAAAGGCCAGTGATCGAGTATAACAAAGGTCTCTCATCGAGCATAACAAAGGCCCCTGGTCGAGTATAACAAAGCCCCTGATCAGGTATAACAAAGTCCCCTGATCGAGAATAACAAAGGACCCTAATCGAGTCTAACAAAGTCCCCTGATCGAGTTTAGCAAAGGCCCTTGATCGAGTATAACAAGTGTCCCTCATCGAGTATAACCAAAGTCCCCTAATCGAATATAACAAAATTCCTGATCGACTATAACAAAGCTCCCTGATCGAGTAAAACAAAGTCCCCTGAGCGAATGTAACAAAGCCCCCTGATTGAGTATAACAAAGTCCCCTGAGCGAGTATAACAAAGTCTCCTGATTGAGTATAACAAAGTCCCCTGAGCGAATATAACAAAGTCCCATGATTGAGTATAACAAAGTCCCCTGATCGAGTATAACAAAGTCACCTTATCGATTATAACAAAGTCCCCTGATCGAGTATAACAAAGTCCCCTGATCGAGTGATCGAGTATAACGAAGCCCTCTGTTCGAGTATATCAAAGGCCCCTGATCGATTATAACAAAGGCCCATGATCGAGTATAACAAACTCCCTGATCGAGTATGACAAAGTCCCCTGATCGAGTACAACAAAGTTCCCTGATCGAGTATATCAAAGCCCTCTGGTCGAGTATAACAAAGGCCCCTGATCGAGTATAACAAATTCCCCTGATAGAGCATATGAAATGCCCTGGTCGAGTATAACAAAGCCCCCTCATCGAATATTACAAAGTCCCTTGATCGAGTATAACAAAGCCCCCTCATCGAGTATAACAATGTTTCCTGATCGAGTATAACAAAGTCCAGTGGTTGAGTATGAACAAGGCTCCTAATCTAGTATAACAAATTCCAGTGGTCCAGTATAACAAAGGATCCTCATCGAGTATAACAAAGCCCCCTGATCGAGTATAACAAAGTCCCCTGATCGATTATAACAAAGTCCCCTGAACGATTATAACAAAGTACCTCATCGAGTATAACAAAGTCCTCTGGTCGAGTATAACAAAGGCCCCTGATCGAGTATAACAAAGGCCATTGATCGAGTATAACAAAGGCCCCTGATCGAGCATAACAAAGGCCTCTGGTCGAGTATAACAAAGTCCCCTGATCGAGTATAACAAAGTTCCCTGATCGAGTATGACAAGGGCCCCTGATCGAGTATAACATAGTCCCCTGATCGAGTATAACAAAGTCCCTTGATCGAGTATAACAAAGCTCCCTGATCGAGTATAACAAAGTCTCCTGATCGAGTATAACAAAGTCCATTGGTCGAGTATAACAAAAACCCCTGATCAAAAATAACAAAGGCCCCCCAACGAATATTACAAAATCCACTTGATCGAGTATAACAAAGCCCCCTCATCGAGTATAACAAAGTCTCCAGATCGAGAATAACAAAGTCCAGTGGTCGAGTATAACAAATGCCCCTAATCGAGTATAACAAAGTCCAGTGGTCGAGTATAACAAAGGCCCCAGCTCGAGTATAACAAAGCGCCATTATCGAGTATACCAAAGTCCCCTGATTGAGAATAATAAAGTCCCCTGAGCGAATATAACAAAGTCCCCTGATTGAGTATAACAAAGTCCCCTGAGCGAGCATAACAAAGTCTCCTGATTGAGTATAACAAAGTCCCCTGAGCGAATATAACAAAGTCCCCTGATTGAGTATAACAAAGTCCCACTATCGAGTATAACAAAGTCCCCTGATCGAGTATAACAAAGACCCGTGATCGAGAATAACAAAGTACCCTGATCGAGTATAACAAAGTCCTCTGGTCGAGTATAACAAAGGCCCATGATCGAGTATAACAAAGGCCCTTGATCGAGTATAACAAAAGCCCATGATCGAGCATAAGAAAGGCCTCTGGTCGAGTATAACAAAGTCCCCTTATCGAGTATAACAAAGTCCCCTGATCGAGTATAACAAAGGCCCCTGTTCGAGTATAACAAAGTCCCCTGATCGAGTATAACAAAGTCCCCTGATAGAGTATAACAAAGTTCCCTGATCGAGTATAACAAAATCCCCTGATCGAGTATAACAAATTCCCCTGATCGAGTATAACAAAGCTCCCTGATCGAGTATAACAAAGCCCCCAGATCGAGCATAACAAAGCCCCCTGATCGAGTATAACAAAGTCCCCTAATCGAGTATAACAAAGTCCCATTATCGAGTATAACAAAGACCCCAAATCGAGTATAACAAAGACCAGTGGTCGAGTATAACAAAGGCCCAAGATCGAGTAGAACAAAGTACCCTGATCAAGTATAACAAAGTCCTCTGGTCGAGTATAACAAAGGCTCCTCATCGAGTATAACAAAGGCCTTTGATCGATTATAACAAAGGTCCCTCATCGAGCATAACAAAGGCCGGTGGTCGAGTATAATAATGTCCCCGGATCGAGTATAACAAAGGCCCCTGATTGAGTATAACAAAGACCCCTCATCGAGTATAAGAAAGTCCCCTCATCGAGTGTAAGAAAGCTCCCTGATCGAGTATTTCAAAGTCTCCTGATCGAGTATAACAAAGTCCATTGGTCGAGTATAACAA
>NW_024750669.1:0-19135 GCF_018991925.1 Homarus americanus
CTGGTCAAGTATAACGAAGTCCCCTGATCGAGTATAACAAAGCCCCCTGATCGAGTATAACAAAGTCCCCTGATCGAGTATAACTAAGTGCCCTAATCGAGCATAACTAAGTCCCCTGATCGAGTATAACAAAGGACCCTAATGGAGTATAACATAGTCCCAAGATCGAGTATAACAAAGTCCTCTGATCGAGTATAACAAAGTCCCCTGATCGAACATAACAATGTCCCGTCATCGAGTATAACAAATCCCCTTGATCGAGATTAAGAAAGGCACCTGATCGAATATAACAATGTCCCTAGTCGAGTATATACAACGTCCCCAGATCGAGAATAACAAAGTCCCCAGATCGAGTATAAGAAAGTCCCCTGATCGAGTATAACAAACCCCCTCATCGAGAATAAAAAAGCCCCCTGGTCAAGTATAACAAAGTCCGCAGATCGAGTACAAAAAAGTCACCTTATCGAGAATAACAAAGTCCCCTGGTCAGCAGAGTATAACGAGGCCCCTGATCAGGTATACCACCAAAAGCCCACGATCCGAGTATAAAAAAGTCCCTGATCGGGTATAACAAAGTCCCTGATCGGAGTATAACAAAAACCCCCTCATCCAGAGTTTCACTAAACCCCCTCATCGGTATAAAAAAAGCCCTAGTCCAGTATAACAAAAAGTCCCCTGGTCGAGTATAATAAGTCCATGATCGAGTATAACAAAAAGGCGTTGAGCACTTAACTAAATTCAATCGAGTATAACAATGTCGCCTGATCGAGTATAACAAAGTACCATGATCGAGTATAACAAAGTGCCCTGATCGAGAATAACAAAGTCCCCTGATCGAGTTTAACAAAGTCCCCTTATCGAGTACAATAAAGCCCCTGATCGAGTATAACAAATCCCCTGATCGAGTATAACAAAGTCCCATTATCGAGTATAACAAAGGCCCCTGATCGAGTATAACAAAGTCCCCTGATCGAGTACACTAAAGTCCCCTGGTCGAGTGAAACAAAGTCCCCTGGCAGAGTATAACAAAGTCCCCTGATCGAGTATAACAAAGGCCCCTGGTCGAGTATAACAAAACCCCCTGATCGAGTATAACAAATTCCTCCCATCGAGTTTAACAAAACCCCCTGATCGAGTATGAAAAAGCCCCCAGGTCGAGTATAACAAAGTCTTTTGGTCGAGTATAACAAAGTCCCATAATCGAGTATAACAAAGGCCCCTTATCGAATATAACAAAGGCCCCTGGTCGAGTATAACAAAATCCCCTGGTCGAGTATAACAAATTCCTCCAATCGAGTTTAACAAAACCCCCTGATCGAGTATGAAAAAGCCCCCAGGTCGAGTATAAAAAAGCCCCCTCATCGAGTATAACAAAGTCCCCTGATCGAGTATAACTAAGTTCCCTAATCGATATAACAAAGGACCTTAATGGCGTATAACAAAGTCCCAAGATCGAGTATAACAAAGTCCCCTGATCGAATATAACAAAGGACCCTAATGGAGTATAACAAAGTCCCCTGGTCGAATATAACAAACGCCCCTGGTCGAGCAACAACAAAGTCCTCTGATCGAGTATAACAAAGTCCCCTTATCGAGTATAACAAAGTCCCGTCATCGAGTATAACACAGTCCCCTCATCGAGTATAACAATGCCCCCTCATCGAGTATAAAAAAGCCCCCTGGTTGCGTATAACAAAGTCTCTGATCAAGTATAACAAACCCCTCTGATCGAGTAGAACAAAGCCCCCACATCGAGTATAAAAAAGCCCTCAGGTCGAGTATAACAAAATCCCCTGGTCGAGTATAACAAGTCCCGAGATTGAGTATTTCAAAGGCCCCGAATCGAGTATAACAAAGGCCACTACTCGAAAAAAGCAATGTCCCCTGATCGAGTATAATAAAGTCCCCTGATCGAGTATAACAAAGTCACAAGATCGAGTATAACAAAGCCCCCAGATCGAGTATAACAAAGTCCGCTGATCGATTACAACAGAGTCACCTGATCGGTTATAACAAAGTACCCTGAAGGAGTATAACAAAGTCCCCTGATCGAGTATAAGAAAGTCCCCTGGTCGTCTATAACAAAGTCCCCTGATTGAGAATAAGAAAGCCCACTGATCGAGTATAAAAAAGCCCCCTGGTCGAGTATAACAAAGTCCCCTGGTCGAGTATAACAAAGTCCTATGATCGAGTATAACAAAGGTCCCATATCGAGTATAACAAAGGCCCCTGGTCGAGTATAACAAAATCTCCTGATCGAGTAAGACAAACACCCCTGATCGAGTATAACAAAGTCCCCTTATCGAGTACAACAAAGCCCCCTCATCGAGTATAAAAAAGCCCCCAGGTCGAGTATAAGAAAGTCTCTGATCGAGTACAACAAAGCCCTTTGATCGAGTATAACAAAGCCCCGTCATCGAGTATAAAAAAGACCCCTGGTCGAGTATAACACAGTCCCCTGGCCGAGTATAACAAAGTCCCCTGATCGAGTATAACAAAGCCTCCTCATCGAGTTTAACAAAACCCCCTTATCGAGTAAAAAAAAGCCCCTGGTGGAGTATAACAAAGACACCTGGTCGAGTATAACAAAGTCCCATGATCGAGTATAACAAAGGCCCCGAATCTAGTATAACAAAGTCCCCTGGTCGAGTATAATAAAGTCCCATGATCGAGTATAACAAAGGCCCCTGATCGAGTATAACTAAGTCCCCTGATCGAGTGTAACAAAGGACCCTAATGGCCTATAACAAGGTCCCAAGATCGCGTATAACAAAGTCTCCTGATCGAGTATAACAAAGTCCCCTGATCGAGTATAACAAAGTATCCTCATCGAGTATAACAGAGTGCCCTGATCGAGAATAACAAAGTCCCCTGATCGAGTTTAACAAAGTCCCTTATCGAGTACAATAAAGCCCCTGATCGAGTATAACAAAGTCCTGATAAAGGTATAACAAAAGTCACATTATCGAAATTTATAACAAGGCCCCTCATCGAGTATAACAAAAGTCCCCTGATCGAGTATACTAAAGTCCCCTGGTCGAGTAAAACAAAGTCCCCTGGCCGAGTATAACAAAGTCCCCTCATCGAGTATAACAAAGCCCCCTCATCGAGTTTAACAAAAACCCCTGATCGCGTATAAATAAGGCCCCTGGTCGAATATAACAAAGTCCCCTGGTCGAGTATAACAAAGTCCCATGATCGAGTATAACACAGGCCCCTTATCGAGTGTAACAAAGGCTCCTGGTCGAGTATAACAAAGTCCTTTGGTCGAGTATAACAAAGTCCCATAATCGAGTATAACAACAGGCCCCTTATCGAATATAACAAAGGCCCCTGGTCGAGGATAACAAAATCCCCTGATCGAGTATAACAAAGTCCCCTGATCGAGTATAACAAAGTCCCCTGATCGAATAAAACAAACACCCCTGATCGAGTTTAACAAAACCCCCTGATCGAGTATAAAAAAGCCCCCTGGTCGAGTATAACAAAGTCCTTTGGTCGAGTATAATAAAGTCCCATAATCGAGTATAACAAAGGCCCCTTATCGAATATAACAAAGGCCCCTGGTCGAGTATAACAAAACCCCCTGATCGAGTATGAAAAAGCCCCCTTGTCGAATATAATAAAGCCCCCTGATCGAGTATAACAAAGCCGCCTGATCGAGTATAACTAAGTGCCCTAATCGATATAACAATGGACCCTAATGCCGTATAACAAAGTCCCTAGATCGAGTATAACAAAGTCCCATGATCGAGTATAACAAAGGACCCTGGTCGAGTATAACAAACTCCCCTGGTCGAGTATAGCAAAGTCCTCTCATCGAGTATAACAAAGTCCCCAGATCGAGTATAACAAAGTCCCCTGATCGAGAATAACAAAGTCCCTTGGTCGAGTATAATAAAGTCACAAGATCGCGTATAACAAATTCTCCTCATCGAGTATAACAAAGTCCCCTGATCGAGTATAACAAAGTCCCCTGATCGAGTATAACAAAGTACCCTGATCGAGTATAATAAAGTGCCCTGATCGAGAATAAGAAAGTCCCCTGATCGAGTATAACAAAGTCCACTAATCGAGTATAAGAAAGGCACCTGACCGAATATAACAAAGTCACGAGTCGAGTAAAACAAACACCCCTGATTGAGTATAACAAAGCCCCCTCATCGAGTATAACAAAGTCCCCTGATCGAGTATAACAAAATCCCCTGATCGAGTAAATACAAAGTCCCCAGATCGAGTATAACAAAGTCCCCAGATCGAATATAACAAACCCCCTCATCGAGTATAAAAAGCCCCCTGGTCGAGTATAACAAAGTCCGCAGATCGAGTACAAAAAAGTCACCTTATCGAGAATAACAAATTCCCCTGATCGAGTATAACAAAGTCCCCTGGTCGAGTATAATAAAGTCCCAAGATCGCGTATAACAAATTCTCCTGATCGAGTATAACAAAGTCCCCTGGTCGTATATAACAAAGTCCCCTGATCGAGTATAACAAAGTACCCTGATCGAGTATAACAAAGTGCCCTGATCGAGAATAACAAAATCCCCTGATCGAGTATAACAAAGTCCACTAATCGAGTATAAGAAAGGCACCTGACCGAATATAACAAAGTCACGACTCGAGTAAAACAAACACCCCTGATTGAGTATAACAAAGCCCCCTAATCGAGTATAACAAAGTCCCCTGATCGAGTATAACAAAATCCCCTGATCGAGTATAACAAAGTCCCCTGATCGAGTATAACAAAGTCCCCTGATCGAGTAAAACATACACCCCTGGTCAAGTATAACGAAGTCCCCAGATCGAGTATAACAAACCCCCTCATCGAGTTTAAAAAAGCCCCCTGGTCAAGTATTACAAAGTCCGCAGATCGAGTATAAAAAATTCACCTTATCGAGAATAACAAAGTCCCCTGGTCGAGTATAACAAAGGCCCCTGATCGGGTATACCAAAGCCCATGATCGAGTATAATAAAGTCCCCTGATCGAGTATAACAAAGTCCCCTGATCGAGTATAACAAACCCCCTCATCGAGTATAAAAAAGCCCCCTGGTCAAGTATTACAAAGTCCACAGATCGAGTACAAAAAATTCACCTTATCGAGAATAACAAAGTCCCCTGGTCGAGTATAACAAAGGCCCCTGATCGGGTATACCAAAGCCCATGATCGAGTATAAAAAAGTCCCCTGATCGAGTATAACAAAGTCCCCTGCTCGAGTATAACAAAGCCCCCTCTTCGAGTTTAACAAAACCCCCTGATCGAGTATAAAAAAGCCCCCTGGTCCAGTAAAACAAAGTCCCCTGGTCGAGTATAATAAAGTCCCATGATCGAGTATAACAAAGGCCCCTGATCGAGCATAACTAAGTCCCCTGATCGAGTATAACAAAGGACCCTAATGGCGTATAACAAAGTCCCAAGATCGCATATAACAAAGTCTCCTGATCGAGTATAACAATGTCCCCTGATCGAGTATAACAAAGTACCATGATCGAGTATAACAAAGTGCCCTGATCGAGAATAACAAAGTCCCATTATCGAGTATAACAAAGGCCCCTGATCGAGTATAACAAAGTCCCCTGATCGAGTATAACAAAGTCCCCTGGGCGAGTGTAACAAAGTCCCCTGGTCGAGTATAACAAAGTCCCCTGATCGAGTACACTACAAAGTCCCTGGGCTGGTAAACAAAGTCCCTGGCCATTATAACAAAGTACTGATGGTGTTATAACAAAAGGCCCCTGGTCGAGTATAACAAAACTGGTCGATGTAACAAATTCCTCATCGAGGTTTAACAAAACCCCTAATTCAAAGTATGAAAAAAAGCCCCCAAGGTCGGGGTATAGCAGATAACGTTCAGCGAGGTATAACTAAAAGTCCACCGTCGAAAAGGTATAACAAAAGGCCCCGCTTATCGAATATAACAAGGCACAGTCAGGAGTATAACAAAATCCCCTGATCGAGTATAACAAATTCCTCCCAACGAGTTTAACAAAACCCCCTGATCGAGTATGAAAAAGCCCCCAGGTCGATTATAAGAAAGCCCCCTCATCGAGTATAACAAAGTCCCCTAATCGAGCATAACTAAGTTCCGTAATCGATATAACAAAGGACCTTAATGCCGTATAACAAAGTCCTAAGATCGAGTATAACAAAGTCACCTGATCGAATATAACAAAGGACCCTAATGGAGTATAACAAAGTCCCCTGGTCGAATATAACAAACTCCCCTGGTCGAGCAACAACAAAGTCATCTGATCGAGTATAACAAAGTCCCCTTATCGAGTATAACAATGTCCCGTCATCGAGTATAACAAAGTCCCCTCATCGAGTATAACAATGCCCCCTCATCGAGTATAAAAAAGCCCCCTGGTTGCGTATAACAAAGTCCCTGATCAAGTATAACAAACCCCTCTGATCGAGTAGAACAAAGCCCCCTCATCGAGTATAAAAAAGCCCTCAGGTCGAGTATAACAAAATCCCCTGGTCGAGTATAACAAAGTCCCGAGATTGAGTATTTCAAAGGCCCCGAATCGAGTATAACAAAAGCCACTGGTCGAAAATAGACATGTCCCCTGATCGAGTATAATAAAGTCCCCTGATCGAGTATAACAAATTTACAAGATCGAGTATAACAAAGCCCCCAGATCGAGTATAACAAAGTCCGCTGATCGATTACAACAAAGTCACCTGATCGGTTATAACAAAGTACCCTGAACGAGTATAACAAAGTCCCCTGATCGAGTATAAGAAAGTCCCCTGGTCGTCTATAACAAAGTCCCCTGATTGAGTATAAGAAAGCCCCCTCATCGAGTTTAACAAAACCCACTGATCGAGTTTAAAAAACTCCCCTGATCGAGTATACTAAAGTCCCCTGATCGAGTATAACAAAGTCACAAGATCGAGTAAAACAAAGCCCCCCGATCGAGTATAACAAAGTCCGCTGATCGAGTATAAGAAAGTCCCCTGGTCGTCTATAACAAAGTCCCCTGATTGAGTATAAGAAAGCCCCCTCATCGAGTTTAACAAAACCCACTGATCGAGTTTAAAAAACTCCCCTGATCGAGTATACTAAAGTCCCCTGATCGAGTATAACAAAGTCACAAGATCGAGTAAAACAAAGCCCCCCGATCGAGTATAACAAAGTCCTAGTGCGGGTCTTAGCAAGTACCATGATCCGAGTATAACAGGGTCACTTATCCCAAAGAGTATAACAAGGCTGGTAATTATAACAAATCTCTGATCGGTAAGACAAACACCCTGATCTGAGTATAACAAAGAATTTTCGTCGAGTACAACAAAGCCCCCTCATCGAGTATAAAAAAGCCCCCTGGTCGAGTATAAGAAAGTCTCTGATCGAGTACAACAAAGCCCTTTGATCGAGTATAACAAAGCCCCGTCATCGAGTATAAAAAAGACCCCTGGTCGAGTATAACACAGTCCCCTGGCCGAGTATAACAAAGTCCCCTGATCGAGTATAACAAAGCCTCCTCATCGAGTTTAACAAAACCCCCTTATCGAGTAAAAAAAAGCCCCTGGTCGAGTATAACAAAGACACCTGGTCGAGTATAAGCAAAGTCCCATGATCGAGTATAACAAAGTCCTGATCGAGTATAGCAGTATCTGATCTGAGTATAACAAGGTACTGATAAAAGAATGGCAAGTACAATCGAGTTTAACCGAGTCCTTATCCCGGAAATTTAATAGGCACAGTCGAGTATGGCAAAAGTCCCTGAGCGGAAGTAGCAGAGTCCCATTGCCGAGTAACAAGGCCCCCTCATCGAGTATAACAAAGTCCCCTGATCGAGTATACTAAAGTCCCCTGGTCGAGTAAAACAAAGTCCTCTGGCCGAGTATAACAAAGTCCCCTGATCGAGTATAACAAAGCCCCCTCATCGAGTTTAACAAAACCCCCTGATCGCGTATAAATAAGGCCCCTGGTCGAGTATAACAAAGTCCCCTGGTCGAGTATATCAAAGTCCCATGATCGAGTATATCACAGGCCCCTTATCGAGTGTAACAAAGGCTCCTGGTCGAGTATAACAAAGTCCTTTGCTCGAGTATAACAAAGTCCCATAATCGAATATAACAACAGGCCCCTTATCGAATATAACAAAGGCACCTGGTCGAGGATAACAAAATCCCCTGATCGAGTATAACAAAGTCCCCTGATCGAGTATAACAAAGTCCCCTGATCGAATAAAACAAACACCCCTGATCGAGTTTAACAAAACCCCCTCATCGAGTATAAAAAAGCCCCCTGGTCGAGTATAACAAAGTCATTTGGTCGAGTATAATAAAGTCCCATAATCGAGTATTACAAAGGCCCCTTATCGAATATAACAAAGGCCCCTGGTCGAGTATAACAAAACCCCCTGATCGAGTATGAAAAAGCCCCCTTGTCGAATATAATAAAGCCCCCTGATCGAGTATAACAAAGTCGCCTCATCGAGTATAACTAAGTGCCCTAATCGATATAACAATATACCCTAATGCCGTATAACAAAGTCCCTAGATCGCGTATAACAAAGTCCCATGATCGAGTATAACAAAGGACCCTAATGGAGTATAACAAAGTCCCCTGGTCGAGTATAACAAACTCCCCTGGTCGAGTATAGCAAAGTCCTCTGATCGAGTATAACAAAGTCCCCAGATCGAGAATAACAAAGTCCCGTCATCGAGTATAACAAAGCCCCCTGATCGAGTATAAGAAAGGCACCTGATCGAATATAACAATGTTCCTAGTCGAGTATATACAAAGTCCCCTGATCGAGTATAACAAAGTCCCCAGATCGAGTATAACAAAGTCCCCTCAACGAGTATAACAATCCCCCCTCATCGAGTATAAAAAAGCCCCCTGGTCGCGTATAACAATGTCCCTCATCAAGTATAACAAAGCCCTCTGATCGAGTAGAACTAAGCCCCCTCATCGAGTATAAAAAAGCCCCCTGGTCGAGTATAACAAAATCCCCTGATCGAGTATAACAAAGTCCCAAGTTGAAGTATTTCAAAGGCCCCGAATCGAGTATAACAAAGGCCACTGGTCGAAAATAACAATGTTCCCTCATCGAGTATAATAAAGTCCCCTGATCGAGTAAAAGAAAGTCCCAAGATCGAGTATAACAAAGCCCCTAGATCGAGTATAACAAAGTATGCTGATCGATTACAACAAAATCACCTGATCGGTTATAACAAAGTCCCCTGAACGAGTATAACAAAGTCCCCCGATCGAGTATAACAAAGTCCCCTGGTCGTCTATAACAAAGTCCCCTGATTGAGTATAAGAAAGCCCCCTGATCGAGTTTAACAAAGTCCCCTGATCGAGTATAACAAAGCCCCCTCATCGAGCATAAACAAGCCCCCTGGTCGAGTATAGCAAAGTCTCTGATCGAGTACAACTAAGCCCTTTGATCGAGTATAACAAAGCCCCATCATCGAGTATAAAAAAGCCCCCTGGTCGAGTATAACACAGTCCCCTGGCCGAGTATAACAAAGTCCCCTGATCGAGTATAACAAAGCCCCCTCATCGAGTTTAACAAAACCCCCTGATCGAGTATAAAAAAGGCCCCCTGGCCGAATATAACAAAGTCTGCTGGTCGAGTATAACAAATTCTCATGATAGAGTATAACAAAGGCCCCGAATCTAGTATAACAAAGGCCCCTGGTCGAAAATAACAAAGTCCCCTGATCGAGTACACTAAAGTCCCCTGATCGAGTATAACAAAGTCACAAGATCGAGTATAACAAAGCCCCCGGATCGAGTATAACAAAGTTCGCTGATCGAGTATAACAAAGCCCCCTAACCGACAATAAGAAAGTCCCCTGGTCGAGTATAACAAAGCCCCCTCATCGAGTTTAACAAAACCCACTGATCGAGTATAAAAAAGCCCCCTGCCCGAGTCTAACAACTCCCCAGGTCGAGTATAACAAAGTCCCATGATCGAGTATAACAAAGGCCCCTTATCGAGTATAACAAAGTCCCCTGATCGAGTATAACAAAGTCCCCTGATCGAGTAAAACAAACACCCTTGATCGAGTTTAACAAAACTCCCTGATCGAGTATAAAGAAGCCCCTCTTCGAGTATAACAAAGTCCTTTGGTCGAGTATAACAAAGTCCCATGATAGAGTATAACAAAGGCCTCTTATCGAGTATAACAAAGGCCCCTGGTCGAGTATAACAAAGCCCCCTCATCGAGTTTAAAAAAAAACCTGATCGAGTATAAAAAAGCCCCCTGGTCGAGTATAACAAAGTCCCCTGGTCGAGTATAACAAAGTCCCATAATTGAGTATAACAAAGGCCCCTTATCGAGTATAACAAAAGCCCCTGGTCGAGTATAACAAAATCCCCTGATCGAGTATGACAAAGTCCCCTGATCGAGTATAAATAAGCTCCCTAATCGAGCATAACTAAGTCTCCTGATCGAGTATAACAAAGGACCCTAATGGAGTATAACAAAGTCTCAAGATTGAGTATAACAAAGTCATCTGATCGAGTATGACAAAGTCCCCTGATCGAACATAACAGAGAACCCGTCATCGAGTATAAAAAAGCCCTCTGATCGAGTATAAGAAAGGCACCTGATCGAATATAACACTGTCCCTAGTCGAGTATATACAAAGTCCCCAGATCGAGTATAACAAAGTCCCCTGATCGAGTATAACAAAGGACCCTGATGGCGTATAACAAAGCCCCAAGATTGCGTATAACAAAGTCCCCTTATCGACTATAACAAAATACCCTGATCGAGTATAACAAAGTGCCCTGATCGAGAATAACAAAGTCCCCTGATCAAGTTTAACAAAGTCCCCTTATCGAGTACAATAAAGCCCTTGATCGAGTATAACAAATTCCCCTGATCGAGTATAACAAAGTCCCATTATCGAGTATAACAAAGGCCCCTGATCGAGTATAACAAAGTCCCCTGATCGAGTATACTAAAGTCCCCTGGTCGAGTAAAACAAAGTCCCCTGGCCGAGTATAACAAATCCCCCTCATTACGTTTAACAAAACCCCCTGATCGAGTATAAATAAGGCCCCTGGTCGAGTATTACAAAGTCCCCTGGTCGAGTATAACAAAGCCCCATGATCGAGTATAACACAGGCCCCTTATCGAGTATAGCAAAGGCCCCTGGTCGAATATAACAAAATCCCCTGATCGAGTATAACAAATTCCTCTCATCGAGTTTAACAAAACCCCCTGATCGAGTATGAAAAAGCCCCATGGTCGAGTATAACAAAGCCCCCTGATCGAGTATAACAAAGTCCCCTGATCGAGTATAACTAAGTGCCCTAATCGATATAACAAAGGACCCTAATGCCGTATAACAAAGTCCCAAGATCGAGTATAACAAAGTCCCCTGATCGAGTATAACAAAGGACCCTAATGAAGTATAACAAAGTCCCCTGGTCGAGTATAACAAACTCCCCTGGTCAAGTATAACAAAGTCCCGTCATCGAGTATAACAAAGCCCCCTGATCGAGTATAAGAAAGGCACCTGATCGAATATAACAATGTTCCTAGTCGAGTATATACAAAGACCCCTGATCGAGTATAACAAAGTCCCCAGATCGAGTATAACAAAATCACCACATCGAGTATAAAAAAGCCCACTGGTCGAGTATAACAAAGTCCCATGATCGAGTATAACAAAGGCCCCGAATCTAGTATAACAAAGGCCCCTGGTCGAAAATAATAAAGTCCCCTGATCGAGTATCCTAAAGTCCCCTGATCGAGTATAACAAAGCCCCCTCATCGAGTTTAACAAAACCCCCAGATCGAGTATAAATAAGGCCCCTGGTCGAGTATAACAAAGTCCCCAGGTCGAGTATAACAAAGTTCAATGATCGAGTATAACACAGCCCCCTCATCGAGCATAAACAAGCCCCCTCGTCGAGTATAGCAAAGTCTCTGATCGAGTACAACAAAGCCATTTGATCGAGTATAACAAAGCCCCATCATCGAGTATAAAAAAGCCCCCTGGTCGAGTATAACACAGTTCCCTGGCCGAGTATAACAAAGTCCCCTCATCGAGTATAACAAAGCCCCCTCATCGAGTTTAACAAAAACCCCTGATCGAGTATAAAAAAGCCCCCTGGTCGAGTATAACAAAGTCCCCTGGTCGAGTATAACAAAGTCCCACGATCGAGTATAACAAAGGCCCCAAATCTAGTATAAGAAAGTCCCCTGGTCGAGTATAATAAAGTCCCATGATCGAGTATAACAAAGGCCTCTGATCGAGTATAACAAAGTACCCTGATCGAGTATAACAAAGTGCCCTGATCGAGAATAACAAAGTCCCCTGATCGAGTTTAACAAAGTTCCCTTATCGAGTACAATAAAGCCCCTTATCTAGTATAACAAAGTCCACTGATCGAGTATAACAAAGTCCCATTATCGAGTATAACAAAGGCCTCTGATCGAGTAAAACAAAGTCCCCTGATCGAGAATACTAAAGTCCCCTGGTCGAGTAAAACAAAGTCCCCTGGTCGAGTATAACAAAGTCCCCTGATCGAGTATAACAAAGCCCCCTCATCGAGTTTAACAAAACCCCCAGATCGAGTATAAATAAGGCCCCTGGTCGAGTATAAAAAGTCCCCAGGTCGAGTATAACAAAGTCCAATGATCGAGTATAACACAGGCCCCTTATCGAGTATAACAAAGGCCCCTGGTAGAGTATAACAAAGTCCTTTGGTCGAGTATAACAAAGTCCCATAATCGAGTATAACAAAAGGCCCTTAACTCGAATAACAAGGCCCTGGTCGAGTATAACCAAAATCCCTGATCCCGGAGCATAACAAAGAGTCTGATCGAATAAAACAAGCACCCCTGATCGAGTTTACGCCAAAAACCCTGATCGAGTATAGAAAAAGCTGGTCGAGTATAACAAAGTCCTTTGGTCGAGTATAACAAGAAGTCCATAACCGGTATAACCAAGGCCCGCATATCGGGCCATAACAAAGGCCCTGGTCAGGTTTAGCAAACTAGTCGAGTAGAAAAAAGCCTGGTCGAGGTATAACAAAGCACCTGATCGAGTATAACAAAGTCCCTGATCCAGAGTATAACTAAGTGTCCTAATCGATAACAAAGGACCCTAATGCGTATGTAGTCCCCGAGATCAAAACATAGCAAAAATTCCCTGATCGGTATAACAAAGGACCTAATGGAGTGTAACAAAGTCCCTGGTCGGTATAACAAAGTCCCTGATCGAGTATAACAAAGTCCCCAGATCGAGTATAACAAAGTCCCGTCATCGAGTATAACAAAGCCCCCTGATCGAGTATAAGAAAGGCACCTGATCGAATATAACAATGTTCCTAGTCGAGTACATACTAAGTCCCCTGATCGAGTATAACAAAGTCCCCAGATCGAGTATAACAAAGTCCCCTCATCGAGGATAACAATGCCCACTCATCGAGTATAAAAAAGCCCCATGGTTGCGTATAACAAAGTCCCTTATCAAGTATAACAAAGCCCTCTCATCGAGTAGAACAAAGCCCCCTCATCGAGCATAAAAAAGCCCCCTGGTCGATTATAACAAAATCCCCTGGTCGAGTATAACAAAGTCCCAAGATCGAGTATTTCAAAGGCCCCGAATCGAGTATAACAAAGGCCACTGGTCGAAAATATCAATGTCCCCTGATCGAGTATAATAAAGTCCCATGATCGAGTATAACAAAGTCCCAAGATCGAGTATAACAAAGTCCCCTGGTCGTCTATAACAAAGTCCCCTGATTGAGTGTAAGAAAGACCCCTCATCGAGTTTAACAAAGCCCCCAGATCGAGTATAACAAAGTCCGCTGATCGATTACAACAAAATCACCTGATCGGTTATAACAAAGTCCCCTGAACGAGTATAACAAAGTCTACTGATCGAGCATAACAAAGTCCCCTGGTCGTCCATAACAAAGTCCCCTGATCGAGTACAACAAAGCCCTATGATCGAGTATAACAAAGCCCCATCATCTAGTATAAAAAAGCCCCCTGGTCGAGTATAACACAGTCCCCTGGCCGTGTATAACAAAGTCCCCTGATCGAGTATAACAAAGCCCCCTCATCGAGTTCAACAAAACCCCCTGATCGAGTATAAAAAAGCCCACTGGTCGAGTATAACAAAGTCCCATGATCGAGTATAACAAAGACACCGAGTCTAGTATAACAATGGCCCCTAGTCGAAAATAATAAAGTCCCCTGATCGAGTATACTAAAGTCCCCTGATCGAGTATAACAAAGTCACAAGGTCGAGTATAACAAAGCTCCCCGATCGAGTATAACAAAGTCCGCTGATCGAGTATAACAAGGCTGATCGAGAATATAAAGTCCTGGGCAGGTAAAACAAAAAAGTCCCCTGGCCAGAAGTAAAACAACGTCCTGTTCAGGTATAAACAGGCCCTCTGTCGGTTGCTCGCCGCTGATCGAGTATAAAAAGCCCTGGTCAGGTATATGCATCCCTGGTCAAATATAACAAAGGTCCATGATCAGCAGGTATAACAAGGCCCCTTATCGGGTATAGCAGGAGTCCATGATCCAGGTATAACAAAAGTGCCTGATAAAGAATAACAAAAGTCTCCTGATCAGGGACTGTAAAGTCCCCTTATCGAGTACCAATAAAGCCTGATCGGGTATAACAAAGTTCCTGGTAAAAGTATAACAAGTCCATTATCGGTATAACAAAAGGCCCTGATCAGGTATAACAAAAGTCCCTGATCGAGTATAGTAAAGTCCCCTGGTCGAGTAAAACAAAGTCCCCTGGCCGAGTATAACAAAGCCCCCTCATCGAGTTTAACAAAACCCCCTGATCGAGTATAAATAAGGCCCCTGGTCGAGTATAACAAAGTCCCCTGGTCGAGCATAACAAAGTCCTCTGATCGATTACAACAAAGTCACCTGATCGGTTATAACAAAGTCCCCTGAACGAGTATAACAAAGTTCCCTGATCGAGTATAACAAAGTCCCCTGGTCGTCTATAACAAAGTCCCCTGATTGAGTATAAGAAAGCCCCCTGATCGAGTTTAACAAAACCCCCTGATCGAGTATAAATAAGGCCCTTGGTCGAGTATAACAAAGTCCCCTAATCGAGTATAACAAAGGACCATAATGGAGTATAACAAAGTTCCCTGGTCGAGTATAACAAACTCCCCTGGTCGAGTATAACAAAGTCCTCTGATCGATTACAACAAAGTCACCTGATCGGTTATAACAAAGTCCCCTGAACGAGTATAACAAAGTTCCCTGATCGAGTATAACAAAGTCCCCTGGTCGTCTATAACAAAGTCCCCTGATTGAGAATAAGAAAGCCCCCTGATCGAGTTTAACAAAACCCCCTGATCGAGTTTAACAAAACACCCTGATTGAGTATAAAAAAGCCCCCTGGTCGAGTATAACAAAGTCCCCTGGTCTTGTATAACAAAGTCCTATGATCGAGGATAACAATGCCCCCTCATCGAGTAAAAAAAAGCCCCCTGGTTGCGTATAACAAAGTCCCTGATCAAGTATAACAAACCCCTCTGATCGAGTATAACAAAGCCCCCTCATCGAGTATAAAAAAGCCCCCTGCTCGAGTATAACAAAGTCTCTGATCGAGCACAACAAAGCCATTTGATCGAGTATAACAAAGCCTCATCATCGAGTATAAAAAAGCCCCCTGGTCGAGTATAACACAGGTCCCTGGCCGAGTATAACAAAGTCCCCTCATCGAGTATAACAAAGCCCCCTCATCGAGTTTAACAAAACCCACTGATCGAGTATAAAAAAGCCCCCTGGTCGAGTATAACAAAGTCCCCTGGTCGAGTATAACAAAGTCCGCTGATCGAGTATAACAAAGGCCCCCGAATCTCTGGTATAACAAAGTCCCCTGGTCGAGGTATAATAAGTCCCATGATCGAAATTATAACAAAGGCCTCTGATCAGGTATTACAGTACCTGATCGATGTAACAAAAGTGCCCACGATCGAGAATAACAAAGTCCCTGATCGAGTTTAACAAAGGTCATATCCGGGTACAATAAAGCCCTTATCTGGTATGACAAAGTCTGATCCCGAATATATAACAAAGTCCCATTATCGAGTATAACAAAGGCCCCTGATCGAGTAAAACAAAGTCCCCTGATCGAGAATACTAAAGTCCCCTGGTCGAGTAAAACAAAGTCCCCTGGCCGAGTATAACAAAGTCCCCTGATCGAGCATAACAAAGCCCCCTCATCGAGTTTAACAAAACCCCCTGATCGAGTATAAATAATGCCCCTGGTCGAGTTTAACAAAGTTCCCAGGTCGAGTATAACAAAGTCCAATGATCGAGTATAACACAGGCCCCTTATCGAGTATAACAAAGGCCCCTGGTCGAGTATAACAAAGTCCTTTGGTCGAGTATAACAAAGTCCCATAATCGACTATAACAAAGGCCCCTTATCGAATATAACAAAGGCCCTTCGTCTAGTATAACAAAATCCCTTGATCAAGTATAACAAATTCCTCTCATCGAGTTTAACAAAACCCCCTGATCGAGTATGAAAAAGCCCCCTGGTCGAGTATAGCAAAGCCCCCTGATCGAGTATAACAAAGTCCCCTGATCGAGTATAACTAAGTGCCCTAATCGATATAACAAAGGACCCTAATGCCGTATAACAAAGTCCCAAGATCGAGTTTAACAAAGTCCACTGATCGAGTATAACAAAGGAACCTAATGGAGTATAACAAAGTCCCCTGGTCGAGTATAACAAAGTCCCCTGATCGAGTATAACAAAGTCCCCTGATCGAGTATAACAAAGTCCCAAGATCGAGTATAACAAAGTCCCCTCATCGAGGATAACAATGACCACTCATCGAGTATAAAAAAGCCCCCTGGTTGCGTATAACAAAGTCCCTTATCAAGTATAACAAAGCCCTCTCATCGAGTAGAACAAAGCCCCCTCGTCGAGCATAAAA
Organism: Homarus americanus; assembly: GCF_018991925.1. Taxonomy (NCBI): domain Eukaryota; kingdom Metazoa; phylum Arthropoda; class Malacostraca; order Decapoda; family Nephropidae; genus Homarus; species Homarus americanus. Next base: position 16,920 of record NW_024750669.1, read on the forward strand.
AAGCCCCCTGGTCGAGTATAACAAAATCCCCTGGTCGAGTATAACAAAGTCCCAAGATCGAGTATTTCAAAGGCCCCGAATCGAGTATAACAAAGGCCACTGGTCGAAAATAACAATGTCCCCTGATCGAGTATAATAAAGTCCCCTGATCGAGTATAACAATGTCCGCTGATCGATTACAACAAAGTCACCTGATCGGTTATAGCAAAGTCCCCTGAACGAGTATAACAAAGTCCCCTGATCGAGTATAACAAAGTCCCTTGGTCGTCTATAACAAAGTCCACTGATTGAGTATAAGAAAGACCCCTCATCGAGTTTAACAAACCCCCTGATCGAGTATAAAAAAGTCCCCTGATCGAGTATACTAAAGTCCCCTGATCGAGTATAACAAAGTCACAAGATCGAGTATAACAAAGCCCCCCGATCGAGAATAACAAAGTCCGCTGATCAAGTATAACAAAGCCCCCTGATCGAGAATAACAAAGTCCCCTGGTCGAGTAAAACAAAGTCCCCTGGCCGAGTAAAACAAAGTCCCCTGTTCGAGTATAACAAAGCTCCCTCATCGAGTTTAACAAAACCCCCTGATCGAGTATAAAAAAGCCCCCTGGTCGAGTATAACAACTCCCCTGGTCGAGTATAATGAAGTCCCATGATCGAGTATAACAAAGGCCCCTTATCGAGTATAACAAAGTCCCCTGATCGAGTATAACAAAGTCCCCTGATCGAGTAAAACAAACACCCTTGATCGAGTTTAACAAAACTCCCTGATCGAGTATAAAGAAGCCCCTCTTCGAGTATAACAAAGTCCTTTGGTCGAGTATAACAAAGTCCCATGATAGAGTATAACAAAGGCCTCTTATCGAGTATAACAAAGGCCCCTGGTCGAGTATAACAAAGCCCCCTCATCGGGAGGTTTAAAAAAAAGCCTGATCGAGGTATAAAAAGCCCTGGTCGAGTATAACAAAGTCCCCTGGTCGAGTATAACAAAGTCCCATAATCGAGTATAACAAAGGCCCCTTATCGAGTATAACAAAAGCCCCTGGTCGAGTATAACAAAATCCCCTGATCGAGTACAACAAATTCCCCTGATCGAGTATAAATAAGTGCTCTAATCGAGCATAACTAAGTCCCCTTGTCGAGTATAACAAAGGACCCTAATGGAGTATAACAAAGTCCCAAGATTGAGTATAACAAAGTCCTCTGATCGAGTATAACAAAGTCCCCTGATCGAACATAACAAAGAACCCGTCATCGAGTATAAAAAAGCCCCCTGATCGAGTATAAGAAAGGCACCTGATCGAATATAACACTGTCCCTAGTCAAGTATATACAAAGACCCCAGATCGAGTATAACAAAGTCCCCTGATCGAGTATAACAAAGTCCCCTGGTCGAGTATAATAAAGTCGCATGATCGAGTATAACAAAGTCCCCCGATCGAGTATAACTAAGTCCCCTGATCGAGTATAACAAAGGACCCTAATGGCGTATAACAAAGTCCCAAGATCGCGAATAACAAATTCTCCTGATCGAGTATAACAAAGTCCCCTGATCGAGTATAACAAAGTACCCTGATCAAGTATAACAAAGTGCCCTGATCGAGAATAACAAAGTCCCCTCATCGAGTATAAAAAAAACCCCTGATCGAGTATAAGAAAGGCACCTGACCGAATATAACAAAGTCAAGAGTCGAGTAAAACAAACACCCCTGATTGAGTATAACAAAGCCCCCTCATCGAGTATAACAAAGTCCCCTGATCGAGTATAACAAAATCCCCTGATCGAGTATATACAAAGTACCCGGATCGAGTATAACAAAGTCCGCAGATCGAGTACAAAAAGTCACCTTATCGAGAATAACAAAGTCCCCTGATCGAGTGTAACAAAGGCCCCTGATCGGGTATACCAAAGAACATGATCGAGTATAAAAAAGTCCCCTGATCGAATATAACAAAGTCCCCTGATCGAGTATAACAAAGTCCCCTGGTCGTATATAACAAAGTCCCCTGATCGAGAATAACAAAGTCCCCTGATCGAGTATAACAAAGGCCCCTCATCGGGTATACCAAAGAACATGATTGAGTATAAAAAAGTCCCCTGATCGAGTATAACAAAGTCCCCTGATCGAATATAACAAAGTCCCCTCATCGAGTATAACAAAGCCCCCTCATCGAGTTTAACAAAACCCCCTGATCGAGTATAAAAAAGCCCCCTGGTC
>NW_024750670.1:0-16384 GCF_018991925.1 Homarus americanus
AATAAAATAATGTAATTCAAATCTCAAATTGTACTGACGCACCTTCCTTGTGCAACACCTTCAAGAAATCGGGAATTCTGAATCGTAGTTAAGATGGTGTATATACAGTACATGTGTTGGAGGGGGGCGGGGGGTATGAAGCAATGTCCACAAGTGGTAAATAAAATAATATGTCATGCCAAATATGAAACATCGAGAAAAGCGAGAGACAGTGAAATTGAAATATATACCAACATACTACGTTATGCAATTTCTATCCTTATACTTTCCTCGCCAGCTCAACTATCTTCCTCACTAGAATCCCAAACTGGGGTTCTCTCGACCTTAGTAACAAGAAAAGTCCACCACTAGACGTTCTTTATGTACAGTTCATTCATAAAGTTCATTATATAGGTCAAACCCAATGTACATCGTGTTCTGTGAGTAAAAGTTTCCTCTCAACAGGCTGGTGAACCATGAATACCAAGAGCATTGTATTCCTGCTGGTGCTGGTGATCGTGGCCGTCACCGTTGTCAATGGTGAGTCACCTTAATAATATTTTCTCTCAGTCCAGCGTTTGCTGAGTTACCCAGGTTCTTGGCGAGCCACTCTTGTGCTTGATGCGTCATTTCAGTGTTGATGAGTCACTCAAGACGTCTAGAATATGGTGACACATCCTGATGCTTGAAAATAGGCAAAAAATATGATGAGATCGCCTTGGGACTACGTCGGTGATCTCCAGCTTGATATATTAATGATATATAAATGATAAAGGAAGAAACGGTTCTTAGTGTCAGTTTTAAGTAAACCTTTCTTACAAGGAAATTTACGAAATTTTAATCAATCACCTTTTTTTAAATTTAAAAGTAATCTATTTCACACATTGAAAAATAATGCATTGAACACCTCTTCCGATGCTTCGATATTGCATTAAGAATGACATAGTGTTGTTACGAGTTTCTTTTTAATAATGGTTTCAGAAAATGCAAATCTTTGAATACACCCTTACACACACACACACACACACACACACACACACACACACATATATATATATATATATATATATATATATATATATATATATATATATATATATATATATATATATATATATATATATATATATATATATATATATATATGTATATATTTAATATACATATGAAGTCCTTTTCATTTATTTTTCATGTTCTTTTTCATATTTCTCAATCTGTTTTTACTTAAATCCAGTATGTTGAGTTTTAACAAATAACAACAAATAAAAAAATTAATATTCAATTAAATTCTCATCTTTAAGTAAAGATAATGTGAACAACTCATAATAATACTGCGGGTGACCTCATATAACCTTAATACCGTGTATGAGTGTTACATGAACACCTGAGTGCCGTGTACAAGTGTTACATGAACAACTTAACACTGTGTACCAGTGTTCATGATCACCTTCGCACGAAATAGCAACAAGGAGATCTTTGTGTGGCCTCTTTTTTCCCTCGCCTATATTCTTCCATGACAAAGGTGAAATATCTGGGTTAGTGGATTTCCCAATCTGCTTCTAACGCCCTCCTTTCGTCTCCAACAGGAAGCATCAAGTATCCCTGCCCACAAGTCAACGGGTTTTGTGTAAATTTTTGTAGTTACGGACAAGAAATATCTACCGGCATCTGCTACGGCAATAATATATGTTGCAGGGTAAAACAGCATTACCACTAGTCCACAACAGTGGCCAGACCTGACGGACGCCACCATGACCTATAAGAAGACACCCTCAACTGTGTTTGGTGATCATCGACGAAACTTCTGTTTTCACATGCGATTAGAGAACTTGCTTTACCTATGATTTTTTTTAAGCATTTGGATTCTGCAACAACCTTTATTTTCTTGTTCTTGCACATTTTAAGAAATGATGAAGAATATTAGTAAAATTTAATTTAACTTGAGACTTGCGTCATTAGCATGCGCATCTGCTTATTTTTGACGTGTATTGCCTTGTTAATTCCCTCATCTATAAATGATAACATTCATCTTTGTTTTGAGAGCTTGATAATAAAATTGTTATATTATAATTAAAATAATTGCCTCTTATACCAACACTTATTCCCTCATTGGACCCGTAAGAGACCCGTTTTGTAAAGTTAGTACTGTATGTTTACTGTCACCTGAACACATTATAAGGAGTCGGAGAAACGGTTTTACTCCACTGCTGTAACAACATAAGTAACTTTTGGAGCAGGAAAAAGGAAAGTGACCGAATGAGAACAAAAGAGAAGGGAGAGAAGGTAGCATGTACTGTACCCAAAACTTATATAAGCATCTACCCAACTTTTCCTTGTAAACCATTATCTGCCTAAATGGTTTCACACATACCTTTAACTGAAATAGTGTGAAAAGTTCTCCAGGCATTTTTTCAGTGAAAAATTATTAATTTATGTATAGAATTGATGTAAGAAATGTGTTATAAATACTACTAATAAGATTAAGTAATAAAATACGTATAAAACTCATAATAAATAAGCTATTTAAAGAAAAATTCGCTTCAACAAAATTCTTCTAAGAAGATACAAAAGTCAAACGTGTGTTAAACAGGAGAATAACAACAAAGAAATTGTTAATGATAAGAACGACTCAACAAAAGTTCTTCATTGGATTACAAAGTGAATTACTGAGTAAAAAATTAGAAAGAACAAAAAATAAGCTTATTTAATAAATTTGTTCAAAGATCACAGTTCTCACAGGAGCAAGAAAATAACGCACTCACAGTGAATGCATTTGACCAACTATTTTCATCACCCATACTGCTACCTCTTGATCTGCCCATTGACAAAGCAGTCTATAGAGGTGTGAACTGCCGGAGACATTCAAAAACAATTTCCATCCAGGTGTAACAGCATCTTTGTTTTATATAAATACACCCCAATGAATAACATCATGTTATTCATCAAATTATTCACCAAGTGATTTACCATGTTGTTTATGACTAGATCACTGAAGTTGCATCTATCACAGGGGTCGAGCTGATTCAGTAAACACCGCTCGCTTCCTACCACTCTCTCACGCCCAATGGAGAGCAGTTCACTCCATACCGCTATACAGGGAAGTTTACACTTAGCAGAAGTATTATCTCAAAGTAATTTTCATAACACTTCCCTGGAAAGAATTCACAATATATTATCTCAGATTATATCTGTGGATATACAGTACTTTCTTTCAGCTTAAAAATAGAAAATGCCAAGAAGTGTTTACATCAAGCCCTGCCACTTCAGAGTTCCAGAACTCAATTAAAACAATTAATGTGATACCAAACAGCTCTCACAGTTGGTGACAAACAGTGAGACGAATTCTATACACTAGTACAGCACTCAAAAAAAATTATTGATGACACAAGTGACATTCTAAGTGAATCATCATCAAACAAAGTATTTTAGTGGGAAATAGGTGGACAGTGGTTATAAACACCTGCAAAACGTCTACACAGAAATCCAGTGGTAACAAAGATAATATAAAGACTTGCTGACATAGCCGTCAAACCGCCAGCATCAGCTCACAGATCATGGTGACCCAAATGGAGCCGACACCAGACGAGCCTACCCGAGTGTTGTCTTAGTGTCCCAGCTAGCTAATAGCCAGCCAATCAGACAGCCAGCCAACCAGCAGCCAGCACTACAACGCGCGAGTACTAGGAAAGTTGTCATCGTGGTTCCAACAAGCAGACAAGCTGGCAGCCTCTTGATTAAACAATCAAGCCTCTCCAGTGTACAAGAAAGGTCAGCCCCAGGTTGATCGCCGCAAGAAAGGTCAGCCCCCAGGTTGATTGCCATAAGAAAGGTCAGCCCCCAGGTTGATTGCCGCAAGAAAGGTCAGCCCCAGGTTAATATCTGCTAGAAGGAACAGCCCCAGATTGATCGACATAAGAAAGTTCAGTCCCCAAGTTAATCATGGCAAGAAAGGACAGCCCCAGGTTGATCGCCATAAGAAGGGTCAGCCCCCCCAGGTTGATCGCCACAAGAAGTGTGATGCCATGCTTCCCAGAGTGGGACGTCTTCAACTTCTGGCGTCAAAACTCTACAGATTCTTTGGTCAGTTAGATCATAAACAATCATTATCTTACAGACTCCACAAACACAAGTGAACTTCCAGAAGTCTTCAAACGCAGTCAATATAAAATAAATTATATGCACAACGGTCTACAAGCAAAATTAAATAACACATTTATAAAGTAAGAGAGGACCCAAACAAAGTATATATACTTTTAATAATTTTAGCTCTCTTTCTCTTCATTTCCATAACTCATTATAAATACTTTTCCACTACTCCTTGAGTGGGCTACATAGTGAGCGTTATACTGAAAGTGAAGTGATATATATCCCTATTTATGGACCCTCTTCCAAAATTTTAGGGTTTTAAATAGGAAATTAGTGACTCAGACTCAGGTAATCAGTCATCTATAGACTCACAGGAGCTAGCCATCGCCTAGGGAAGAAGGTTTGGGACAAGCTCCTGGACGACCCTCACAGCCCAGACCACCTACGCGGGGAAGATATCAACGGAGGGAGACCCCACGCCTGGTGGCCCCGGAGTCTGCCCGCACTACAACAACACAACCCGCGATCCATCTATGTCCGCCGCAGTGATCCACCTTAGATTAAAACTTAGATGATATAAATTCACATTTAACAAGTCACAATCAAGTGAGTCCATAACGTAATACAGTATAAGATGTAAATAAACTTGTAATTGTAAAATCAATCTAGTCATTATCTACTAAAATAACCATTGTGCAACCTCATTCTAAATCCTAGGTTAGCTTAGTTAGCCAACAAACTCTGTAATATGTAAAACAAGGAGTGTCGTCCCCCTCTATTTAACTCATTAAACTTCTTTTCCAACCTTTACCCCCACGACTATATGCTGTGACTTCTCCATCCCTCATGTCTGGCTGTGCCTTGAGCCCCAGCATGCCTTCCATCCTTTCCCCACCTTAACCTAAAAAAAAAAAAAAAAAAAACTGCTAGTGAAGAATTACCACAAAATAGCCAAATAGAGTTACCACCTACTGACTCCTTAACTAGCTGTGAAAATTTCATAGATTCTCAGTTCGGGGATTTACACAGCATACAACTTAGGTCATGTAACACTTGCCCATTACCTTTACCGGTTAACAATGCTAGTGCTTTAACTATCACAGCAAAATGGCTACAGATGGTTCTATTAACCCACAGACCTCGTCGGTTTATCAAACTGTAAGAACACTTACAAATAACATCAAGGTACAATAATTACTGCAGAATATACTGATTCTAACACCTTAACATAATGCGAAAAAATTATGTTACCAACGATAGGGATCAAATCTCTTACATCCGGAGCAACGTCAAAACCGGTAGTAAGGTACATAGAACGATGTATGCTACAGCCTTTGATGATGAAACCCTTGATTATAAAACTTTTAGGAACCATTTCATATATTTTTTCGGGTCAGGAACGAAAGGAGGTGCGCTTACTTGGATCTTCAGGTTGACAGAGTGTAGAAGTACCAGTGTGTTTGCTCACAACACACAAGAAGCTCAGGTTATAACCAGACACACTATGATGGATCTCAAAACTTACATGAGATCCTCAAATTGGTTTGATGACGAAGGAAAAATAACTTGGGGAAATTTCTACAAGATCATTGAGTTTCAACAGTCTATCATGGTGCTACAAAAACTACACTCAAGGCAGCTAGAAAGAAGGAATATAAACTAGGTACTAAGCTTGTAGATTACGTGGAGAAAATTTCTGATCCGGTTGAAACTACTCCGAGGGCTCTGTCAATAGACGCTTGTACCCAGTTCTAAGGAATAACCACAAACTACCACAGGAACCAATTGCAAAAAGATACCTTTTGCAAAATCTGCAAACGTAAGGGACATGCCACAGCTAATTGTTGGTTTGGAGGACAAAAGGACAAAAACCCATCTAACCTGCGGCAAGATCAAAGGAAAGTATCATCCCTGGACTCTAAAAATCCAGAGTATCGTGCTAAACCATAAAGTTCACAAGGACACAGCACAGCAAATAAAATGCCTACAAACACAAAGGGCACTCCGAATAAATGGTGTGTATTACATGAGTCCCCATACTATAATACAGAAGACTGCAAGAACATACAACGCATGAAGCAAGAGCATGAAAACCGACGGGAGACACGTAGTTCGGGGGAAGATGTGCATGTCCTGCAACACGATCTGGGATAGTGTCAACGGTGCAAGAAAACAATGCATCCATCACAGGCTCATAAATCTGAGCGTTAAACAAAGTGGAGGTGTTGGTTGTAACAGCGAGGATAGGTAACAATCAGTTATCCCTCGACATAGATACGGGAGCCTGTGCCAATGTTATTTCATTAGCATCGTTCAATGAACTTGAGCGACGATTTCCTCCTAATAATTGACCAATAAGACCTACAGACATTCCTCTGTCCGGTGTGTCAGGAATCCAATTTAGACAGAGCATGGGTGACAACGCTGCTAATCCGTTTTTCTATATCTAGTAAAACTTTTCTGGCGAATATTTACATAGTTAAGGCATTCTCTTTGCCAGTGGCTGGGTTAATCAGTCTTTTGCACACTAAAGAAGAACAACATTAACGTTCAGCCAAGAAACCATACCATAACGCATAACTATAAAACTTATGACGCAATGCAAATTTCACATCCATTGCCTACCTCGGGTGTTCGTGGAATAACTATCTCGACAGGCGCGGAGTCAATCGCACAGAAGCAATTAGTTAAGGAGTCACTCCCTGAAACTCCACCGAGTAGCTCAAAAGACATTCGGGATGAAAGTGTCAAGAACTGCATTTTAACAACTGTCTCAACTGTCGTACAACGGTTACACAGCAAGGAACTAACTAGAATCACAGTACAATTGCCAAATGTGAGTGAAGGAACAGATGTTGTGTATCTGAGTGAAAGTGTACAAGTGAATGCCTTGTCATTTGAGTTTACCTTAAGCACAGTCAGGTTAGGTAGTCTTATAGATATCCTTGTTTTCAGTAGAACTGGGGGACCTATAACTTTAAGAAAGGGATATTGCTTGGGTGATTTTCTTGTTTACGTCAAAACATTCGTCACAGAACCAGTAAAATTGCCAATAGGTAGTGTAACACAAGAGGAACCTACGAAAACTCACTTATTGAAGGTAAAGTAGATAAGAGTGAATATTTTGTAAATTACTGTATCAACATTGTCTTATACGAGTACTACAATAACGAGAGTGTTGGCATCTAACACGACCTTTGTGACCTCTGCTCTGCTCTGCTACCATTCATTGTAAACTAGCTGCTATCCTTGGCAAAATTCAGTTACATGATCATTTGTAATTTTTTTTCTTAAGAGCTTGTGGTAAATAATAAGAACTTTCGCTATTTTTTAAAGTATACATGGTTTTCTTTTTGGTCTTACTTTTAATGACGCATTCTGAGGGTGGCCGAGTAGCAATCTGCTCCTGCTGTTGCTCCCAGGGTCACCAGGTCCCTGCAGGGGATGCCCTTAGCAGTATTAGATGCCTCCTTACACCAGCATCCTGAAGGCTACTTTTCCATTTTTCTCTCAATTTCTTTTCTTCCATTGTTCTTCATATTACCTTCCCCTTTCTCCCTGAGCATCCACTAGTACGGGTGAACATGACAGCGGCTTACCCTCCCTCACCTTCCTGCCATAGAACTCCTCCTGGGTGCTGCGCCACAACAGAATTCATCTACAAATGAGGTTCAACATTTCCTCTTACAGCGTCTACGATAAACATGGCGGAGGTTCACGTCGTTGCCTGGTCTTTGTCCTGTCGACACTTAATCCTATAGACAGATGTTTGATGATGATACACCGTGTTGATGTTATGGTCTTGTTCTTATTCCCAGAGACCTTGACTGCTCTCTTCAAGACCAACTTCAATATCGAGTACCCGTTCGATCCACAGGAGTTGTTCGTCTTTGCTCTCATTGGGTAAGCGGGAGGTCTTCTCGACACAAAACATTACTCTCTCTCCATTGTCATTCATAACTTGATATGAGTTCTGTATGAAAACTTGTATCCTTATGCTTCTTACTTTTAGTCTCCTTTACAATTTATGTCTTTTGTTACCTTTTAAGATAAATATAAGAATTGATTATAGGATCCAGAGTGCAGATATATTTTGATTGTTATTGATGTAGCCCCTTCCAGAGCATATTAGTGGTGTTATTGGTGGCTTTGAACGTTGGTTACCATAGCGACTCTATAAACTTAGCAAATTTTCCTCAAGTAAAAGAAATACAGAGATATTTCTCTCTCAGTCGCCTCCACAGCAATACGCTCTCCTGTCACACATTGCACTAGAACTGGTGGGGTAACTCACACTCACTCACAACATTCAACTACATTTATCATGGTCTTCGGGCGTGTCGTGGACCACTTGGGGGCAAATTTGATTCTGCCCTCCGCCCATAAGAGGAAAATCCGTAACATGGCTGCATTACTGTTTAAGAATTCAAAAATATAATACTTTAGGATAACTTATGAAATACCTTTATATGTAATTGATGCCTTATGGAAGAATGTGTGGTTGGTATACGAGGGAGAGCCGGTACCTGTGTTATGTATCGTGGGTAGTTGTATCTATACCAGTTTGTCGTAAAAACCTAACTGGCTCACACATATCCAAACTGTGTAATATGTGAGGCCATGCCCGCGTGACTGACGCTCTGGGTAAACTCCTAAATGTTCCAATGTGTACCAAAGCAAATCTAGTTTGAATGTAGGATAGGTGGTCCTCCCTTGGTGCAGTCAGTGTATAACAACAGGGGTGACGGGAACTGCCTTGAAGGGTGTCCCAAGTCGTAGGTGAGACTTGAGTAAGTTTTAGACTCAAGGGCAAGGAGGGGGATGTGAGGAAGAAGCTGAACTCTTGGGAATCCGATACCACCACTACCAGTATACACCTCCCACGATACCACCACTACCAGTATACACCTCCCACGATACCACCACTACCAGTATACACCGCCCACGATACCACCACTACCAGTATACACCTCCCACGATACCACCACTACCAGTATACACCTCCCACGATACCACCACTACCAGTATACACCTCCCACGATGCCACCACTACCAGTATACACCTCCCACAATACCACCACTACCAGTATACACCTCCCACGATGCCGCCACTATCAGTATACACCTCCCGCGATACCACCACTACCAGTATACACTTCCCACGATACCACCACTACACACACAGCATGATATCACGATATCAAAATTACTACAGATACCACGATATGACCCCTATCAAAAACTACCCCACGCACACACATATCACTATTATCGACATTACCACCCATACACACACGGTATCATGACACCCCTACCAACAATACCAACACAACTCACATACCACGATACCGTATCACTCACATACCACGGCACCATACAGCCAGTCATTTGCCCTGTAATTGCGTTAAAGGAAGATAATGAATTAGTGGTGCTGTTTTGTGTCAGTGAGAGAGAAAAGAAGGGGGAGGAGGTGTGGAGAGAGATGGGTGCTGCCCCTCCTCCTCCACTGCTGATTTTAGACGCTGGTTGGCAGATCTCCCTCTCTCTCTCTCTCATATATATATATATATATATATATATATATATATATATATATATATATATATATATATATATATATATATATATATATATATATATATAGAGTTAAATTAAAGGGAAATTAAACCTAAAAATCCTTCCAAGAATTCCCGTTTTTGTGTGGTAACTTAAGTGAGTCAATTTGATGCATTCTATTAATTTCCAGTTTAAGGGATTAAGATTTTTATTAACAAACCTCCAGTGAAAGATTCCAGGACAATGATACAATACCGATCTCAGAAATAGTTATTAAATCTTACTTTTCGGGTTTATCACCTAGAAGCCGTCTCAGCTACACATTCTCGGTTCTTTCATTGATCTCTTGTTGTTTACATTCAGTTTTCTTATTTTTATTCATTTATCTTTTTTTTTCTGTCTGGTTTTCTCACGATTCATTTTATTATTGATTTATTGCTTCTCTACGTCTGGTTTTGTAATAATTCACTTTCTGTGACATGCAATTAATTAGTGAATACCAGATAATTTTGATGTCACAAAAATAAGAAAAGCGTGAGATAAAAGAAAAGGGAGACGTGAGTGACGAACAGTGGTAAATTGATGTCATCAAAAATTTCCTTATAATTGTATGTTCTTTCATACCTCTTGCACATTTGAAAAAATGAGTCGGTTTAAAAAGTTATTTTATTTCCGGAACTTATTTTCTGTTGGCGCAGTTTAAAAAGTTATTTTATTTCCGGAACTTATTTTCTGTTCGCGCAGTTTGTATGACTTCTTCACATCTTTCTTTATATATATATATATATATATATATATATTATTACGCCGTCTCTTAATTTACTTTAATAACCAGGTTCTGGGCAAGTAAACAAAAAGTGAAGTAAATCAAAGGGAATAAATAAATAAAATAAACCTTTAAGTATTAAATTAAATTAAATATTAACACAATAAAAGAGCCTCGTAGGCTGTCACAAAAATGATTCACTATCAAAACACTAAAGACACAAATGATACTAAAACATCAAAACATCAAAAGAATAAAATTAAAGCATTGGATTACGTTAACACTGCACAAACATATAAAATAACTAACACTGAAATTAACTAACGCGAAACAACATTGAATTACTTAAATGTAACTAAGCAAACACTGATGGACACATAAGAGACATAACTAGAGTACTCACATAGATATACCACATTGGTGGTGACAGGAACAATCACAGAAATAAAATGAAGTAAAAAGGAACAGGTGACAAGTGTCACTCAAAAGAACGTGAACTTGAATGACAAGGAGGACGGGACTGAACTCCATCTACAGGTGGACTACTATATATATGGTCGGTTCCCGCCAATGCGACCAACCAGTGAAACATGGGTCGTTTAACGATGCAGATGGTCGTTAAACATTGTATTACAATACTAAATGAAAAAAAGATGGGCTTGAACAAATAATAACAGTTAAAACCTTAACAGCATAGGGTAAGGTGACTAGATTATATAATAGTAAATATAACATATCATTACAGGAATAATATGGAACAACATGGAATCATGTTATATAAAAAAAAATATATATATATATATATATTATATATATATATATATATATATATATATATATATATATATATATATATATATATATATATATATATATATATATATATATATATATATATATATATATATATATATATATATATATATATATATATATATATATATATATATATATATATATATATATATATATATATATATATATAAATAAATCTGTGAGTGCGTGTGATCCAGTATGTGGTAACACAAAGAAAACACAGAGTTTACAAGCGCTTTCATTGTAATTTACATCTTCAGGGGTGGTACTAACCCTGGTGAAATACGAAAGTGCTTAATTTCGTGTTCTCCTTGTGATCATATATATATATATATATATATATGTAATATTCAGAAATTTCAGGTAATTTCAAATGCCTGGCATTAGCGATACTGAGCTTTCAAGGTCGTCTGAGGCGCTCCCGCTATAGTGGGAGGTTGTGGAACTAGGCCTATATGATATTAAATGTAATTGCCGAATTAATAATGATGCGATTCATGAAGTTAAGGGACTATTATTGAATTTGAAATTATTATAGATCGTTTATCAGTCGAAATAATGTTGGTGTCCCCAGAGTTATTAGTTAGGCGGAAAATATGTCACGTAGGCCCTAAGCTAACGCCTTGAGAGGACATGAGGCGGGCTCTCTCTCTAGAGTGACGAGAAGCATTCAGACAAACAAGACGTCCCTGCGCGTCCATCCACAGAAATAGTCACGTGGCCTAGTCACCTGTGTTGCACTATTGCAGTATATCAAGTAAGTCTCATTCGATCTCAGACAGGGGTTAGATAGGGCAGTGGTAAAGTTAACAAGAGCTAACAGTGAGTTCATTTCGGTTTCCGTCAGAACCCACTTGACTGAAAAAATTGACTGCAGAAATTGACTGCTAGAGATTGCCTGCCGTTTGGAGACTGCCTTGATGATTGAGGGTGGCGACTGTCGCCATTGGACCGATCAGTGTAGGCCTGTCACTGTTTAGCGGGGTATCAAAGGATCTCTTGGAATCTAGCCGTCTGGGTGCCCAGCTAAGGGACGATCGTTGGGGTCATCAGCTCTCCTCTACCTCGGCTCACAATACCACATGTTTCAAGCAGCTTAGTGAAACCCTCTTGCTACAGGAAGCTAAACCTCTCTCAACTTACAAGGTCTGATTGGCTCCTCCCTTCGCTGTATGGATGTACAGGGGGTAAAGTGAAGCTAGCTGAGTGATACAGGGTCACTGAGACCATGAGTCTAGGATACTAGAGAAACATTTTATCTCTCTTATTCAGGTGTGTATGTTGAGTTGGGTGGAGCATGGTTCACGAGTATTAGTGGACCCAGTAACATATCAATAATAGTGACTATATTTGGGTGTAGTTAATAACATTTCTCAGTTACTGATATTATCTTAGTGTGCCAACAATATTTCTTAAATAATTTTGATAGTATTGTTTTTGAAATGTTTGTGTCACTAAGTGGAACGAGTGATACTGTGATTTGATTCTTTTAATGCATCTAATTTTTCTCCATAATTCCAATCTCAGGTATAACCTTTGTTCCCCAGAGTAGTGTTTAAGTTAGGTTAAGAATTGTGCATCTGTTTGATGTAACATAATTATATTGAGTGCCCTTAAGGCCTATTCATTGTAAGAGTATTTAATTTCTTATTTTTTAATACCATTTCCTCAGTGACTGATATTATTTTGTTGAAAACCTTTAAGGCCTGCATCTGTTGGTGTAACATAATTATATTGAGTGCCTTTAGGCCTATTCATGGTGGAATTATTAATTTCTTATTTTTGAATACCATTTTCTCAGTGCTGGATAATATTTTGTTGAAAGCCCTTAGGCCTGTTTCATGTGTGCAAGCAACATTTCTTAATACTTCAAATTTATTGTTGCCTGAGTTCTAATAATTTCTATATCATGTATAACTTTTATTCCAGAAGTAGTGTTTTAAGTTCAAGTTAAGAGGTGTGCATATTGGTGTACCATTATTTGATTGTGTTTGTAGTGTTGGAGAATATAAGTGTCTAAATTTAAAGTGTGTCTCATTCATCCCAGTCCAGACGCTATCCTACAAGGGTCACGGACAATTCATTTTGTTTAGTAGATTTAAGTGTTCTTGTGCTGGTTCAGGATTTTTCTCAAAGGCGCTTCACTGCCATTACCATCTATTAATCTTTAATAAACCCAAGTCAAGTGGGAAATTAAAGTCCAGTAAATTCCGACAGTTACATATATATATATATATATATATATATATATATATATATATATATATATATATATATATATATATATATATATATATATATATATATATATATATATATATATATATATATATGTAGCAAGAACAGAGCAGCAAGCTCCCTGCATGGGATATGACACACTTGTAATTTTCTCTTCTTATTTACTCAAGAAATTTCCAAGGAAGGAAAAGCTGGGACCTAAGATAGACATAACTAGTCTTTATACATTGTACATACAAAACAGTCATCAACTGTTGTCATAGTCACATTGTAGGAACTAAACAGTGCATAATAATAAAACAACCACCAGCATAACAAGGGGTGGATGCTTGGTGCCAACTCACTCTGGGTGGCAGAGATGAGTGTCTCTAGAGCAAATGCCGATATTAGTCTTATTCGCTTAAAACTACCTCCATGCATTCAACACATTCTTCATACAACACTCACTATGCTCAACCTATCAAACACACCCTAATAGAATAAAATAATGGAACACACCTGTTGTACCACCATCTCTCGTAATGTAAACAAACCACGAGCTTACAGAACCTCTTTAGATGCTGCAACACTCTCAAACCGGATATAGTACTCACTATTTCCCGATTGCATAAAAAATATTAGTAATATATGTTGTAATAAAGCTTGTTTGACTTGTTTTATCATAGAATAATGAAGAAAATGTTTTGTACATCAACATACTAAGATATAATATTTCAGTTTGTCTTGTACTTTTTTTTACGATAAGAAACGCGTGTTTATAATTGTAGCATAATGGAACAGACGCATCTTTTCGCCTTCTTACAACTTTTCAAATATTTTTACCAAAACAGAAGGTTTGTATTGTCCACACCTAGAGTACAAATATTTTTATGTCTGAGATAAACTTGCAGATAGACCTTATTAATGTTTATAGCCGTAAATATCCCTAAATAATGAAAGCCAAATATGAGGTCAAGTGAACATTCATGCCTAGAACTTCCGCCTTGTTTTTGGATATTCCACCAATAGCCTACGCCTATTTTCTTTATGTGTATGGCTTATGATAACATGAAAGGCTCTACATGTCCATAGGCTAGCCAAAATGAAATGATATTGGGCATAAATTATAGATTGAAATTAACTTGATTAAGCGGGGCCTATAAAACTACTTTTCAGTCTTCGCCAAATAAAATTTTAAACGTGGGGGCTTAGTTAATTTAGTTAGAGCACGAACAAAGGAAATTATACCAATAGGTGAGGTTAGGTTAGGTTAGGTTGATGTATGTTATGTTTTGTTAAGAATATGTACATAGCAAATTTGGTGAGTGTCAGGCTGGAAGTGAGACACTTTGTATAGCAGCTATCTTAGGCTTTTGTTCCAGTCTTTCCATCAACAGTAGTTTAAGGTAGAGTATTAATTTTAGAAACTTTAAGGCTAATGCGATTTAGTTTCAGGATTTCATTATTGATTTTTTGTGAACTTCAAGCAAATTCAGACCAAATTACCCGAACATTGAAAGAAAACACTGGTGTAGAGCTAAATCAGTAGTATAAAGTGATTGGTCATTTAAGTTAGGCAAGCTATTTAGTAGCCCAGAATATAGCTGTCCTAATCTAGCTTGTGTCTTGTCATAGGCCAGCATTAAGCCAGGGGTTAACAACCAAATTCCATTATGGGTAAAACACCAACTGCAGTGAGATCTAAGAACATAAGAACATAAGAATGGAGAAACTGCAGCGGGCCTATTACCTATACTAGGCAGTCCGTTCTTAACCCCCTATTGCTCATATGAGCATCCAACCTATGTTTGAAGCAATTCAGCGTATTCAGGTTAATGATAATATTTGGTAACTTGTTCCATTCATCCACTACTCTGTTTCCAAACCAGTGTTTACCTATTTCACGCCTAAATCTAAATTTGTCTAATTTAAAACCATTGTTACAGGTTCGCTCCTGGTTGGATAATTTAGTACCTTTGTAATGTCCCCTTTGTTTAGCCCTGCCTTCACTTAACTACACCTCTATCAGGTCGCCCTCGCTCTACGTCTCTCGAGGAGTGCAAATTAAAATGCTTTAACCTGTCTCTATACTCAAGGTTCCTAATGCGGGATTAGTCTTGTCATTCTCCTCGAATTCTTTCAAGGATTCTATATCCATTCTGTATCGTTGACCAGAACTGACTGCGTAATCCAGGTGTGGTCTCACAAGAGCAAGATACAGTTTTAGGATGACCTCGCTAGTCTTGTAACTAACCTCCTTTGTATGAACCCATAGTACATTAGCCTTGTTACGAGCAAAAACACATTGTTTACTTGGCAGGTTCTACTTATCATTACTCCTAAATCTCTCTCGCAGTCGGATTTCTCTATGGCATCGTTGTTCATCTGGTATCTGGTTCCCTGTTTACATCTCTCCTACTCTGAATTTTACATTTGTCGTATTGAATTTCATCTGCCATTTTTCAGACCATTGGAAATTTTTTAGATCTTCCTGTAGTTTTGCCGGTCCTAATCAGATTTGATATACGTCCTATTTTAGTGTCATCAGCAAATTTACTTATGTTGCTCTATACCCGATATCTATGTCGTTTTATATATAATAAACAATAATGGTCCAAGATACTGAGCCTTGGGAACTCCACTGTGACGTTGCTCCAATGGGACTTAGTGCCGTTAATGCTCACTCGCTGTTTCCTGTCCTGTAACCGCCCTATCCATTTAAGGATGTCACCTCTGATGCCATGAGCTTCTACCTTTCTAATTAGTCTTTCGTGGGGACTCTGTCGAAGGCTTTGCTAAAGTCGAGATATACCCACATCATAATTGTGCCCTCCGTCACCCATTCGAAAACTGATGAAAAGAATGTTAATAGATTAGTTAGGCAAGAACGTCCGCTTGTGAAGCCATGCTGGGAATCATTGATCAATGGTGCTTCTCCAGGTGATTTCGAATAGAGTTTGAAAT
>NW_024750671.1:0-8648 GCF_018991925.1 Homarus americanus
CTCGATCAGGGGACTTTGTTATACTCGATGAGGGGCCTCTGTTATACTCGATCAGGGGACTTTGTTACACTCGATCAGGGGTATTTGTTTTACTCGATAAGGTGGACTTTGTTATACTCGATAAGGGGACTTTGTTATACTCAATCAGGGGCCTATGTTATACTCGAACAGGAGCCTTTGTTATACTCGATGAGGGGGCTTTGTTATACTCGATGAGGGGGCTTTGTTATACTCGATGAGGGGGCTTTGTTATACTCGATGAGGGGACTTTGTTACACTCGATCAGGACTTTGTTATACTCGATCAGGGACGTTGTTATACTCGATCAGGGGACTTTGTTATATAATTGGGGGCCGCTGTTATACTCGATCAGGGACTTTGTTAGCATACTCGATCAGGGGACTTTGTGCATACTCGATGAGGGCCTTTGTTGCGTATACTCGATGAGGCCTTTGTTATACTCGATCAGGGGACTTTGTTATACTCGATCAGGGGACTTTGTTATACTCGATCAGGGGACTTTGTTATACTCGATCAGGGATCTTTGTTATCCTCGTTCAGTGGACTTTGCTATTTTCGATCAGGGAAGTTTGTTATACTCTATCAGGGGACTTTGTTATACTCGATCAGGGATCTTTGTTATCCTCGTTCAGGTGGCTTTGTTATACTCGGTCAGGTGACTTTGTTATACTCGATGAGGGTCTTTGTTATACTCTCTCAGGGGACTTTGTTATACTCTATCAGGGCACTTTGTTATACTCGATTAGGGATCTTTGTTATACTCGTTCAGGGGGCTTTGTTATACTCGGTCAGGTGACTTTGTTATACTCGATGAGGGGCTTTGTTATACTCTATCAGGGGATTTTGTTATACTCGATCAGGGATCTTTGTTATACTCGTTCAGGGGGCTTTGTTATACTCGATCAGGGAACTTTGTTATACTCGATTAAGGGGCTTTGTTATATTTGATCAGGGGACTTTGTTTTACTCGATCAGGGGACATTGTTATACTCTATCAGGGCACTTTTTATACTCGATCAGGTATCTTTGTTATACTCGTTCAGGGGGCTTTGTTATACTCGTTCTGGTGACTTTGTTATACTCGATCAGGGGACTTTGTTATTCTCGATCAGGAGACTTTCTTATACTCGATGAGGGGACTTTTTATACTCGATAGTGGTCTTTGTTATACTCGATCAGGGGACTTAAATATACTCGATCAAGGGACTTTGCTCTACTCGATCAGCGGGCTTTGGTATACTCTATCAGGGGACGTTGTTATACTCGATCAGGGGACTTTGTTATACTCGATGAGGGGCCTTTGTTAAACTCGATGAGGGGACTTTGTTCTACTCGATCAGGGGACGTTATTATACTCGATCAGGGGACTTTGTTATACTCGATGAGGGACCTTTCTTATACTCGATCAGGGGACTTTGTTATACCCGATCAGGGGACTTTGTTATTCTCGTTCAGGGGCCTTTGTTATACTCGATGAGGAGCCTTTGTTATACTCGATCAGGGGACTTTGGTATACTCGATCAGGGGACTTTATTATACTCGATCCCTGGACTTTTTTATACTCGATCAGGGGACTTTGTTATACTCGATCGGGGACGTTATTATACTCGATCAGGGACTTTGTTATACTCGATGAGGGGCCTTTGTTATACTCGATCAGGGGACTTTGTTATACTCGATCAGGGGACTTTGTTATACTCGATGAGGGGCCTTTGTTATACTCGTTGAGGGGACTTTGTTATACTCGATCTGGGGACTTTGTTATACTCGATCAGGGGCCTTTGTTATACTTGATGAGGGGACTTTGTTACACTCGATGAGGGGACTTTGTTACACTCGATCAGCGGATTTTGTTATACTCGATCAGGGGACTTAATTATACTGGATCAGGGGACGTTATTATACTCGATCAGGGGACTTTGTTATACTCGATCAGGGGGCTTTGTTATACTCGATCAGTGGGCTTTGTTATAAATGATCAGGGGACTTTGTTATACTCTATCAGGGCACTTTGTTATACTCGATCAGGTATCTTTGTTATACTCGTTCAGGGGGCTTAGTTATACTCGTTCAGGGGGCTTTGTTATATTCGTTCAGGTGACTTTGTTATACTCGATCAGGGGACTTTGTTATTCTCGATCAAGAGACTTTCTTATACTCGATGAGGGATCTTTTTATACTTGATCAGTGGACTTTGTTATACTCGATCAGGGGACTTTAATATACTCGATCAGGGGACTTTGCTATACTCGATCAGGGGGCTTTGTTATACTCTATCAGGGGGCTTTGTTATACTCGATTAGGGGGCTTTGTTATACTCGATGAGGGGCCTTTGTTATACTCGATGAGGGTACTTTGTTATACTCGATCAGGGGCCTTTGTTATACTCGATCAGGGGACTTTGTTATACTCAATCAGGGGACTTTGTTACACTCGATCAGGGGACTTTTTTGTACTCGATCAGGGGAATTTGTTATACTCGATCAGGTGACGTTATTATACTCGATAAGGGGACTTTGTTTTACTCGATGAGGGGCCTTTTTTATACTCGATCAGGGGACTTTGTTATACTCGATCAGGGGACTTTGTTGTACTCGATCAGGGGGCTTTGTTGAACTCGATGAGGGGCTTGTTATTCTCGATAAGGGGCCATTGTTATACTCGATCAGGGGACTTTGTTATACTCGATGAGGGGCCTTTGTTATGTTTGATCAGGGGACTTTGTTAAACTCGATCAGGGGACTTTGTTATGCTCGATCAAGGGGCTTAGTTATACTCGATCAGTGGACTTTGTTATACTCGATCAGGGGACTTTGTTATACTCGATGAGGGGCCTTTGTTTTACTCTATCAGATGACTTTGTGATATTGGATCTAGGGACTTTGTTATACTCGATCAGGGTTCTTTGTTATTCTTGATCAGGGGACTTGTTATACTCGACTAGGGGCCTTTGTTTTACTCAATCAGTGGACTTTGTTATACTCGATGAGGGCCTTTGTTATACTCGATCGGGGGACTTTGTTATACTCGATCACGGGACTTTGTTATACTCGATGAGGAGCCTTTGTTACACTCGAACAGGGGACTTTGTTATACTCGATAAGGGGCCTTTGTTATACTCAATCAGGGGACTTTGTTATACTCGATCAGGAGAGTTTGTTGTACTTGATGAGGGGCCTTTGTTATACTCGATCAGGGGGCTTTGTTATACTCGATGAGGGGGCTTTGTTATACTTGATCAGGGGTCTTTGTTATACTCAATCAGTGGACTTTGTTATACTCGATCAAGGGACTTTAATATACTCGATCATTGGACTTTGCAATACTCGATGAGGGGGCTTTGTTATGTTTGATCAGGGGACTTTGTTATACTCGATCAGGGGACTTTGTTATACATGATCAGGGGACTTTGTTATACTCGATCAGGGGATTTTGTTATACACGATGAGGGGCTTTGTTATTCTTGATGAGGGGACTTTGTTATACTCGATCAGGGGCCTTTGTTTTACTCGATGAGGGGCCTTTGCTATACTCGATGAGGGGCCTTTGTTATACTTGATGAGGGGGCTTTGTTATACTCGATCAGGAGACTTTATTATACTCTATCAGGGGACTTTGTTATACTCGATCAGGGATCTTTGTTATACTCGATCAGTGGACTTTGCTATATTCGATCAGGGAAGTTTGTTATACTCTATCAGGGGACTTTGTTATACTCGATCACGGATCTTTGTTATCCTCGTTCAGGGAGCGTTGTTCTACTCGATCAGGGGGCTTTGTTATACTTGATCACGGGACTTTGTTATGCTCGATCATGGGCTTTTGTTATACTCGATGAGGGAGCTTTGTTATACTCGATCAGGAGGGCTTTGTTATACTTGATTAGGGGACTTTGTTATACTCGATCAGGGATCTTTGTTTTACACGTTCAGGGGTCTTTGTTATACTCGTTGAGGAGACTTTGTTATACTCGATCAGGGGACTTTGTTATACTCGATCAGGAGACATTCTTTTACTCGATGATGGGACTTTGCTATACTCGATGAGGGTCCTTTGTTATACTCGATCAGTAGACTTTAATATACTCGATCAGGGGACTTTGCTATACTCGATGAGGGGCCTTTGTTATACTCGATGAGGGGACTTTGTTATACTCGATGAGGGGCCTTTGTTATACACGATTAGGGGACTTTGTTATACTCAATCAGGGGACTTTGTTATACTCGATAAGGGGACTTTGTTATACTCGATGAGGGGGCTTTGTTATACTTGATGAGGGGACTTTGTTATACTCGATCAGGGGACTTTGTTATGCTCGATCAAGTGGCTTTGTTATACTCGATGAGGGGCCTTTGTTTTATTCTACTAGGGGACTTTGTTATACTCGATCAGGGGACTTTGCTATACTCGACCAGGGGCCTTTGTTGTACTCGATCAGGGTCCTTTGTTGTACTCGATCAGGGGCGTGTGTTATACTCGATAAGGGGGCTTTGTTATAATCGATTAGAGGACTTTGTTATGCTCGATCAGGGGACTTTGTTATACTCGATGAGGGGCCTCTGTTATACTCGATCAGGGGACTTTGTTACACTCGATCAGGGGTATTTGTTTTACTCGATAAGGTGGACTTTGTTATACTCGATAAGGGGACTTTGTTATACTCAATCAGGGGCCTTTGTTATTCTCGATGAGGGGGCTTTGTTATACTCGATCAGGGGACTTTGTTATACTCGATCAGGGGACTTTGTTATACTCGGTGAGGGGCCTTTGTTATACTTGATGAGGGGACTTTGTTACACTCGATGAGGGGACTTTGTTACACTCGATCAGCGGATTTTGTTATACTCGATCAGGGGCGTTATTATACTCTCGATCAGGGGACGTTCTTATACTCGATGAGGGCCTTTGTTATCTCGATCAAGGGACTTTGTTATACTCGATCAGGGGACTTTGTTATACCGATCAGGGGCGCTATTTATAGTCGATGAGGCCTTTGTTATACTCGATCGAGGACTTTGTTATACTCGATCAGGGGACTTGTTATACTCGATCAGGTTACTTTGTTATACTCGATCAGGGATCTTTGTTATACTCGACCAGGGGCCTTTGTTGTACTCGATCAGGGGCCTTTGTTGTACTCGATCAGGGGCGTGTGTTATACTCGATAAGGGGCCTTTGTTATAATCGATTAGGGGACTTTGTTATGCTCGATCAGGGGACTTTGTTATACTCGATGAGGGGCCTCTGTTATACTCAATCAGGGGACTTTGTTACACTCGATCAGGGGTATTTGTTTTACTCGATAAGGTGGACTTTGTTATACTCGATAAAGGGACTTTGTTATACTCAATCAGGGACTTTGTTATACTCGATAAAGGGACTTTGATATACTCAGGGGACTTTGTTATACTCGATCAGGCGACTTTGTTATACTCGATCAGGCGAATTTGTTATACACGATCAGGGGACTTTGTTATACTCGATCAGGGGAACTGTTACACTCGATTAAGGGCTTTGTTATACATGATCAGGGACTTTGTTATACTCGATTAAGGGGCTTTGTTATACTTGATCAGGGGACTTTGTTATACTCGATCAGGGGCCTTTGATGTACTCGATGAGGGGCCTTTGTTATACTCGATCAGGGGACTTTGTTATAGTTGATCAGGGCAGATCATTGGACTTTGTTATACTCGATCAGAGGACTTTAATATACTCGATCAGGGGACTTTGCTATACTCGATGAGGGGCCTTTGTTTTACTCTATCAGATGACTTTGATATACTTTGATCTGGGGACTTTGTTTTACTCGATCAGGTGACCTTGTTTTACTCAATCAGGGGACTCTGTTATACTCGATCAGGGGGCTTTGTTATACTCGATCAGGGGATTTTGTTATACTCGATCAGGGGACTTTGTTTTACTCTGGCAGGGGACTTTGTTATACTCGACTAGGGGCCTTTGTTATACTGGATCAGTGGCCATTGTCATACTCGATAAGGGGACTTTGTTATTCTTGATGAGGGGGTTTGTTATACTAGATGAGGGGACTTTTTATACTCGATCAGGGGACATTGTTATACTCGATGAGGGGACTTTGTTATACTCGATGAGGAGCCTTTGTTATACTCGATCAGGGGACTTTGTTATACTCGATCAGAGTACTTTGTTGTACTCGATCAGGGGGCTTTGTTGTACTCGATGAGGGGCCTTGTTATACTCGATAAGGGGCCATTGTTATACTCGATCAGGGGACTTTGTTATACTCGATGAGGGGCCTTTGTTATGTTTGATCAGGGGACTTTGTTATACTCGATCAGGGGACTTTGTTATGCTCGATCAAGTGGCTTTGTTATACTCGATGAGGGGCCTTTGTTTTACTCTACTAGGGGACTTTGTTATACTCGATCAGGTGACTTTGTTATACTCGACCAGGGGCCTTTGTTGTACTCGATCAGGGGCCTTTGTTGTACTCGATCAAGGGCGTGTGTTATATTCGATAAGGGGCCTTTGTTATAATCGATTTGGGCACTTTGTTATGCACGATCAGGAGAATTTGTTATACTCGATAAGGGGGCTTTGTTATACTCAATGAGAGGCCTTTGTTATGCTCGAACAGGGGCCTTTGTTATACTCGATGAAGGGGCTTTGTTATACTCGATGAGGGGGCTTTGTTATACTCGATGAGGGGGCTTTGTTATACTCGATCAGGGGACTTTGTTATACTCGATAAGGGGACTTTGATATACTCGATCAGGGGACTTTGTTATACTCGATCAGGGGACGTTATTATAGTCGATGAGGGGCCTTTGTTATACTCGATCAGGGGACTTTGTTATGCTCAATCAGGGGACTTTGTTTTACTCGATCAGGGTACTTTGTTATACTCGATCAGGCGACTTTGTTATACTCGTTCAGGGGACTTTGTTATTTTCGATGAGGGGGCTTTGTTATACTCGATTAGGGGACTTTGTTATACTCGATCAGGGGACTTTTTTATACCTGATCAGTGGACTTTGTTTTACTCGATCAGGGGACTTTGTTATACTCGATCAGGCGACGTTGTTATACTCGATTAGGGGACTTTGTTATACACGATCAGGGGACTTTGTTATTCTCGATCAGGGGACTTTGTTATACTCGATTAAGGGGTTTTGTTATACTTGATCAGCGGACTTTGTTATACTCGATCAGGGGCCTTTGTTGTACTCGATGAGGGGCCTTTGTTATACTGGATAAGGGGACTTTGTTATAGTTGATCAGGGCAGATCATTGGACTTTGTTATACTCGATCAGGGGACTTTAATATACTCGATCAGGGGACTTTGCTATACTCGATGAGGGGCCTTTGTTATACTCGATTAGGGGCCTTTGTTATACTCGATCAGGGGACTTTGTTATACTCGACCAGGGGCCTTTGTTATACTCGATCAGGGGACTTTGTTATACACAATCAGGGGACTTTGTTAAACTCGATCAGGGGCCTTTGTTATACTCGATCGGGGGACTTTGTTATACTCGATGAAGGGGCTTTGTTGTACTCGATCATGGGCCTTTGTTATACTCGATAAGGGGCCATTGTTATACTCGATCAAGGAAATTTGTTATACTCGATAAGGGGACTTTGTTATAATCGATGAGGGGGCTTTGTTATACCTGATCAGGGGACTTTGTTATACTCGATCAGGGGAATTTGTTATACTAGATGAGGGGCCTTTGTTTTACTCTATCAGATGACTTTGTTATACTTTGGTCTGGGGACTTTGTTTTACTTGATCAGGGGACCTTGTTTTACTCAATTAGGGGACTTTGTTATACTCGATAATGGGGCTTTGTTATACTCGATCAGGGGATTTTGTTATATTCGATCAGGGGACTTTGTTTTACTCGATTAGGGGACTTTGTTATACTCGACCAGGGGCCTTTGTTATACTGGATCAGGGGCCTTTGTCATACTCGATAAGGGGAATTTATTATTCTTGATGGGGGGCCGTTGTTATACTCGATGAGGGGACTTTTTATACTCGATCAGGGGACATTGTTATCTCGATGAGGGGACTTTGTTATACTCGATGAGGAGCCTTTATTATTCTCGATCAGGGGACTTTGTTATACTCGATCAGGGACTTTGTTGTACTCGATTAGGGGGCTTTGTTGTACTCGATGAGGGGCCTTGTTATACTCGATAAGGGGCCATTGTTATACTCGATCAGGGGACTTTGTTATACTCGATGAGGGGCCTTTGTTATGTTTGATAAGGGAACTTTGTTATACTCGATCAGGTGACTTTGTTATACTCGATCAAAGAGACTTTGTTATACTCGATCAGTGGACTTTGTTATACTCTATCAGGGGACTTTGTTATACTCGATGAGGGGCCTTTGTTTTACTCTATCAGGGGACTTTGTTATACTGGATCTGGGAACTTTGTTATACTCGATCAGTTTTCGTTGTTATTCTTGATCAGGGGACTTTGTTATACTCGACCAGGGGCCTTTGTTGTACTCGATCAGGGGCCTTTGTTATACTCGATAAGGGGCAGTTGTTATACTCGATTAGGGGACTTTGTTATACTCGATCATGGGACTTTGTTATACTTGATCAGGGCCCTTTGTTATACTCGATGA
>NW_024750672.1:0-6902 GCF_018991925.1 Homarus americanus
TAACTGTCCAAGTCAAGCTACTTGGGCTGAATTCGTTGATCAGTCCTGGGACGAATATTACCAACGGCGTGAATAGATTCCGTGGAATAAATTCAGGGCATTCCCGTCAAGGGAGCCTCAACAAACTCTGTAAATATTGCCATTGGCCTGCCATTGGCACATATACGGAGTTTGGTAATGTTCCATGAGCGGGAATGTCCTGAATTCATTCCACGGAATCTATCCACGCCGTTGGTAATATTGGGCCCTGGTTTTCGAAATATACGTATGTGGTGACTTGCAGCAAAAATATCGGCATAATTTGTAGCGCATTGAGTTGTAAAACAATAGCATATTATGAACCAGTGTACACAGTAGTCGAATAATCCAATTCAATAACTTGATTTTAACAGGTTGTGCCACATTGCCAGTCCCTTTATTATTTACAGTTTTTTCGCGTTTTTCATGCCAAACCCAAAAGTATCCACAAACCTTCTAATGCAATGATGTAAAAAACTCAAACATATTCGGAACCAGCGTGGCCGATAGACAAATAATCCAACCCAAGCCACTTGATTTTGAAAACTTTTGCAAAACTGTCACTCCCTACTGCGCAACCTTACCGCACCGCTTGCCCAAGCGGAGGGAGGAGGAGGGAGAGGCGAGAGGAGCACAGGCGGCCGGGTGGGGCGAATCTAAAAATAGCGTCGCGCCGGACACACACTGCGTAATGGGGTTCACGTACCGTGTAATGTGAGCACATGAGGTTCTGGCAAGGCACCGCGTAAACGTGGAAACGCGGATTGCGGGACCGCGTAAAGTGAGGGTTAACTGTATATATATATATATATATATATATATATATATATATATATATATATATATATATATATATATATATATATATATATATATAGGTTATGTATATAAGCTACTGTGCCAAGTAGCAACCCTGTACATAAGCTACTGTGCCGAGTAGCATTTATATATATTATCACGTGGCAACACTGCACGTGTTATGTGGCAACATTGCCCCGAGGCTGCCATATGGCAAGGCGCCTCAGTCTGACTGTGTGAGCCGTGCTTGGCACACGCTGGTCACTTGTATTTCTCTCATCCACAATAAACGAACTCAGTGTTACTCAGTGTTTCCCTAGCCATCACTGCATTCTTCAGGGCACACTAGTAACCTTCATGGCGCAGTGTCTAGGATCTGTGGACTTACAATGTGTGTGAACAATGCCGACAGTTACGTCTGCCGGTGATGCGCGTCGACTCAGTGTGTTGTGTTGTGTTGCGCTGTGTTTCGCCGCGATGTGCAGTGTTGCGCCGTCACAGTGCGTTTTAGTGACAGTGGCAGTGTTAGTGTCAGTGTATTAGTGTGTGTCTAGAGCTAAGTTGAGCATTGGCCTGTTTTTTTGTGGTACCCACGGAGCACGCAGGCGCACACCCTTCTCGTGCGACATCCGGGGGACACTGACGGTCTTGCCGGACCACGCAGCTGTCCACGCTCCCTCCGCTCTCTCAGACACACACGCACGCACGCACGCACTCACTCACTCACGGACAGAACAGTGGACCTGGACCATAAGCGTGATTTTGCGCTGTTTATGTCTTATATATGTGGTTCGAGCTGTTGAGGCGCCACTTTATATATTAAACAGTGCAGTCCACGCACACACAAAGATGGGAGGTAAGAAGGGACAACGTCAAGATGGGAGACACGACTCCCCACCACCTTCTCCTCCACCGGGCGCAGACTCTCATCCTCCACCTCCAGTGACGGACATCGCCACAATTCTGAAGTGGATGGACGACCGGGACGAGCGACGTAGAGAAATGGAACTTCAGAGGGAGGAGACACGAAGAGAGGAGGAAAAGTTGCGTTTTGAGGCGCTATTGGCGACCCTGGCGCTAACCCACCCTCCCTCACTTGCAGGTAGCGCGCTTCAAGGCGCCAGTACACTCCCTCCTCCACCACACCAGCGTCCTCCAGGTACTCTTGCTACCCCAACAGCTCCCAAGGCATCTGTTCAACCCCCACCCGCCCTCTCACCAGACGTCACGTTTCAGCTTTTTCGTGAGTGGAGGCAGCGTTGGACAGATTACTCCACGATGGTGGACCTTGACAGCATGCCTCCAAACAAACAGCTCATCCAACTGCGGATGTGTTTGTCGCTGGAGACCCAGAGAGTTTTGGAGCACACGTTGCACGTGCCTCCCGACTCTACCTCTTCAGTGACGGATGTGCTTGACCTTTTACAGGAGCACGTTAAGGGTCGGAACAACGAGGCTTTGCGTCGCCGTGCCTTTACCAGCTGCAAGCAGGCGGAGAACGAATCCTTTGACGACTTTTTTGTACGTTTGAAGAGTTTGTCGGAGGAGATCGACGTCTGCAAGGCGCACAGCCGGGAATGTGAGGAAGCCTGGATCAAGCACGGGATCTTGACAGGTGTCAGGCACGAAGAGTTGATGCAGCGACTCATCCCCCTGGACGCTTCCTCCACACTCCAGGTGGTAGTGACTGAATGTCGGTCATACGAGGCCACCAAGTCCGCCACCTCTGCCTTACGGGCCCCACCTGCTGTGAGAGCTATCTCACAATACAAGAAGGATAAGAAGGCGGCCAACAACGCGAAGGCTGCCACACGTTCTTCCACGCCTCCGCCTAGTGCTTCCTGTGGCAGCTGTGGAAAGCAGCACAGCCCCAAGACTTGCCCGGCCGCCGACGCACTGTGTCGTGGATGTGACCGTAGGGGCCACTGGTCTAACACAGACAGGTGCCCTGCACGAGGCCGCAAGTGTCAGGCCTGCGGTCGCTATGGACACTACGACAAGTGCTGCCGCCAACCCAAGCCCAAAAGCCCGAGACGAGGAGGACAGCAGCGCACTTCCCTCGGGGTGGTTCGCACACAGCCCCCTCCAGATGGCCCACGCAGCCCCAAGCAGCAGCGGAGTCACATCAGGAGGGTGGAATCGACCACACGCCCCAGGGCTACCCCTTCCCCTACTATCCGCGTCGCCGTCACACACGGTGATGTGTCGGGTCACATCGAGGTGATACCGGACACCGGCGCCGATACTACGGTGATTGGGTTGAAGCACCTCCAGAAACTGGGCCTCACCAAACGCGGCCTGGGACCACCGCCGCAGCTGCAGTACTACAATGCGGACGGTTCCCAGATGCCGGACGCTGTGGGCTCCTTTCAGGCAGAGATTACCTACGGCGACAGGTCGTGTTACGGATGGATCGACGTGCGGCCTACTCTCGCTACACCCTTGTTGTCGTGGGAGCACTGCAAGGAGTTAGGCGTGGTGCCCAGAGACTTTCCTGAGCAGATCCCAGCTGCTCGGTACACCGCCAGCAGGGTGCGTGAGTTAACGAGCGACGCGCCTGGCACTGCCACACAGAGCTGCCCAGAACCGGCGTCCACTCCCACCCACACAGGACGCTCCCCTGCCCAGATCCTGTATGGTCACCCTCTCCGCTCTTGCGTTCCTACACACGCCAAGGCCTTTGCGAAGGACTGGCAGACCAAAGCCGAGAGCTGCTACCGCCGCACCGCTACACGTGCCCAGGACGCCAAGGCTCGGTATGACGACCGTGCCCGCCTTCTTCAGCCGCTGGAGATTGGTGCCCTTGTCCGCGTCCAGGACCCGACGACGACACGTCAGCACAAGGTGGGCATAGTGATGGGCGTCGGCCGGTCGCGGGACTACAAGGTCAGGATGCCGAGTGGCCGTGTCTGGTGGAGGAACCGCCGCTTCCTCCGGCCAGTCCCACCCCCTGCTGCTGGCCCCCTGACCGAGGACGAGTCACCTACACCTCACGAGGATCCGCCCCACAGTGCACCTCGACGCTCGGAGCGACTTAGGACTAAGAAGTCCGCTCAAGACAAAGACTATGAGCGTGAGGGGGGAAGGAGATGCAGGTTATGTATCTAAGCTACTGTGCCGAGTAGCAACCCTGTACATAAGCTACTGTGCCAAGTAGCAACCCTGTACATAAGCTACTGTGCCGAGTAGCATTTATATATATAATCACGTGGCAACACTGCACGTGTTATGTGGCAACATTGCCCCGAGGCTGCCATATGGCAAGACGCCTCAGTCTGACCGTGTGAGCTGTGCTTGGCACATGCTGGTCACCGCTTGTATTTCTCTCATCCGCAATAAACGAACTCAGTGTTACTCAGTGTTTCCCTAGCCATCACTGCATTCTTCCATTTTGCTAATGCTTATACCAATGGCGTAAAAATTGCATGAGTGCGAGAGATTTGTTTTGCATGATTTGTTATATACTCGATGATTGTGTTGGATATTAACGTAGGACACACACACAGACGGGTCTACCCGTGAAAGAAATTGAAAGAAAACAGCAAAAAAAAAAGGACTAAAATTGATACTCAGAGGTGTGTGTGTGTGTGTGTGTGTGTGTGTGTGTGTGTGTGTGTGTGTGTTGTATCGAGGGGCTGTCTTACCTGCGGCCAAGGGGGCGTGTCTCAATAGTGCCAGTGCCAAGATCAGCAGTAGTAGAATGGCTCTCATGATTCAACACCTCCTCAGCTCACTGTTGACGCATCCTTTGAGAAATAATGAATAGGCATCTTAACCTCTTGAGAGAGAGAGAGAGAGAGAGAGAGAGAGAGAGAGAGAGAAGTAAATTAACATTTGTTCTCCTGGAAACTGGCGAACTGACTTATCAACAGTTAATATCTTATTCACCCAGTTAACCAAACAAAGTTCAAGTGAATAACCGACCGACTCTGTGTTAGTTATAAATTTAACCTAAATCTGTGTATTAGAATTATGACATAATTTATTGTATTTTTTTTTATAATATACAAACAGTCAAACACCATTCAACACAAGTCATATGAAGAATACATCACTATAATAATATCAACATACCCCGTGCGAGGATCAGAAGGAGGAGTGTTTTTTTTTCTTATTACAGTTAACCCTCTCGTTAAAACCCTTTGAGGAAGCCTGGTTTAAGCCCTAACCCTTTGAGAACGAATGGCTAAAGCACTAACCCTTTGAGGACAGATAGTTTACGCCTAACCATTTGAAGCGAGTGGTTCGCCCTAACCCTTTGAGGAAGCCTGGTTTAAGCCCTAACCCTTTGAGAACGAATGGCTAAAGCACTAACCCTTTGAGAACGAATGGCTTAAGCCCCAACCCTTTGAGGACTGTTCTGTAGCTCTTTGACGTTAATTATTTTTTTCAAGCTATAATCCTTTAATAATTATGGATACATTTTTTTTTAAGTTTCAGCGACTTTGCCAACAACTGAGTGTGGTGTTCCTGAAAGCACCAAGCCAGACCCCCGCCCTCAACTCCTATCGTGTCTGCTAAGGGAGGGGTAAGGGTAGGGGTAGGGGTAGGGGGGGTTGGAGGGGGAGGATATGAAGGGAAGAGCTATGAATAATGTTGTCGTAAGTTCAGTGAAACCTTTATTTAACGGACTACATGGAGAGAAAAGTCCCGTTACATCAAGGGTCCGTTAGATATGAAACCTCCATGTAAACGAACAGTATAGAGATGGAAGTCCATTATATCGAGCTTCCGGTAGATGTGAAGCCCCTTATCTAACGGATTATATGGAGAAGGAGAGAGAGAAGTCCGGTATATGGATGTTTCACTATTTACTAATGTTTCCCTCTCGACTAATTTATCCGTGGTTGTTATCGCGTGAAGAATAATTATTTACCTTCCCTTCAGCCCCCTACCATAACCTTTTATGAGGCCATGACAACGTCGAGGTATATAAGGGAGAGTACGACCCTAGAGGCAAGCAGTACATAACCCACACACATAATTCACTTACAGAGGGTCTTAGTAGCTCCACCCCCTCTCTCCCTCCTCCCAGCCCAGCCCGTCCTGACAATGGCAGTGTTCGATGATGTGGAGTTTGTGTTGTTTAAGGCTCTGAGAAAGCCCTATAACACATAGCTTCATTAGTGTTGTTTTCATATAAAAGATGAATAGGAGCCATTAAGCACTGTCGGCGAACAAGACCGAACACTTCAGGGGGTCTCTTCATCTATACATCTACCTTAATCTATTTCACGGTAATGTTTTTTCATCAATGTCGTCGTTATTCTCTTTCACTACCATCGTTCTACACGTGGAATAGAGAGCGGTGAGACAAAGGACTTGCCAGCCACAAAAGAAACTGGCGTAATGTTCCTCTCCAAGAATTCACTATTGATTGATACAGCCGGTCAGACATGTGTAACCGGAGTAACATTAATAATAGAATTAGAAGCAAACATTAATACGATATTTGTGCTAATATTGACACACTTGTGGTAAATTTGAACACACCTGTGGTAATGTTAACACACCTGTGGTAATGTTAACACACCTGTGGTAATGTTAACGCACCTGTGGTAATGTTGACAACTGTGGTAATGTTGACACACCCGTGGCAATATTGACACACCCGTGGCATGTGTTTACGTAGCGATTGTATATACAGCTAGAAGATATAACATTTCGAAATATCTTTTTTTATTATTTTTTTTCACTTACTGTAACTTTGTTAAATTTCTTATAATAAATATTTAAAAAACGGGGGGATCATTATGAACACCCTGTTGCGTGTAGACCAGACACACCATCATAAGACGAACAGATCAATACATCACCCAGGAAGATCCATTACCAGACATATTACATCACATACACAATACACCTACACCTTACAAACACTACCCACGAAACAAGGACGCGACGTAATTCTCAATAATCATTTCAATAATCTGAAGGTGAACTTTGTTCGCGTAATAGCTGAGGACCGTTCGGGTTACGTCGTTCAATTAATCAATCAAGATTAATTCGAGATTGAGGTGTCGCTTAGGAGAAAATATCAGTGTTCTATAGAATATTTATACCATGATTACTCCAAGCTTCCAACT
>NW_024750673.1:0-19217 GCF_018991925.1 Homarus americanus
GGTCCCTGGTCGAGCATAACAAAGCCCCCCTAATCGAATAATACAAAGTCCCCTGATCAAGTATAACACATCCCCTGATCGAGTATAACATATTCCCTGATCGAGTATAACAATGTCCCCTTATCGAGCATAACAAAGACCCCTGGTCGAGTATAACAAAGCCCCCCCTCATCGAATATTACAAAGTCCCCAAATCAGGTATAACAAAGTCCCATGATCGAGTGTATCAAAGTCCCCTGGTCGAGGAAAACAAAGCCCCCTCATCGAGTAAAACAAGTCCCCTGATTGAGTATAACAAAGTCCCCTGGTTGACCATAACAAAGGCGTCTGGTAGAGTATAAGAAAGTCCCTTAATCGAATATAACAAAGCCCCCTGATCGAGTATAACAAAGGCCACTGATCGAGCATAACAAAGCACCCTGGTCGAGGCCACTGATCGAGCATAACAAAGCACCCCGGTCGAGTATAACAAAGCCCCCTAATCGAGTATAACAAAGTCCCCTGATCGCGTATATCAAACCCCCCTGGTCGAGCTTAAAAATGGCCCTGATCGAGTATAACAAGGTCTCATTTTCGAGTATAACAAATTCTCCAGGTTCGGGTATAACAAAAGCCCCTGATATAGTATAACAAAGGCCCCTGATGGAGCATAACAAAGGTCCCTCGTCGAGTATATCAAAGCCCACTGATCGTGTATATCAAAGTCCCCTGATCGAGTATAACAAAGTCCCCTGGTCGAGAAGAACAAAATCCCCTGGTCGAGTATAACAAATTCCTCTTATCGAGTATAACAAAGTCCCCTGGATGAGTATAACAATGACCCATGATTGAGTATAACAAATTCCCCTGATCGATTATAACAAAGGCCCTTGATCGATTATTACAAATTCCCCTGATCGAGAATAACAAAGTCCCCTGGTCGAGTATAAGAAAGTCCCCTGGTCGAGTATAACAAAGTCCACTGGTCGAGTATAACCAAGGCCCCTGATCGAGAATAACAAAGTCCTCTGATCGAATATAACAAAGTTCCCTGGTCGAGTATAACAAAGGCTCCTCGTTGCGTATAACAAAGCCTCCTGACTGAGTATAACAAAGACCCCTCATCGAGTATAACACATCCCCTGATCGAGTATAACATATCCCCTGATCGTGTATAACAAAGTTCCCTGGTCGAGTATAGTAATGTCCCCTCATCGAGTATAACAAAGGACCCTCATCGAGTATAACAAAGTCCCCTTATCGAGCATAACAAAGGCGTTGGTCGAGTATAACAAAGTCCCCTGATCGAGTATAACAAAGTCCCCTTATCGAGTATAACAAAATCCCCTGGTCGAGTATAACAAAGGCCCCGGTTGAGTATAACAAAGCATCCTGATCGAGTATAGCAAAGTCCCCTGATCGAGTATAACACATTCCCTGATCGAGTAAAACATATCCCCTGATCGTGTATAACAAAGTTACCTGGTCGAGTATAGTAATGTCCCCTGATCGAGTATAATAAAGCCCCCTGATCGAGTATAACAAAGTCCCCTGCTCAAGTATAACAAAGTCCCTAATCGAGTATAACAAAGTCCGCTGATCGAGTATAACAAAGGCCCTTGATCGAGTATAATAAATGCCCCTAATCGAGTATAACAAAGTCCCCTGATCGAATAGAAAACAGTTGCCTCATCGAGTAAAACAAAGTCCCCTAGTCGAGTATAACAGAGTCCCTTGATCGAGTATAACAAAGCCCTCTGATCGAGAAAAACAAAGTCCCCCGATCGAGTATAACAATGTCCTCTGATCGAGTATAACAAATTCCCCTGATCGAGTATATCAAAGTCCCCTGGTCGAGTATAACAAATTCCCCTGTTCGAGTATAACAAAGTCCCCTGGTAGAGCATAACAGAGGCCCATGATCGAGTATAACAAAGGCCCCTGATCGAGTATAACAAAGTCCCCTGATCGAGTATAACAAAGTCCCCTTATCGAGTATAACAAAGTCCACTGGTCGTGAACAACAAAGCACCATGGTCGAGTATAACAAAGCCCCCTCATCGAGTATAACAATGTCCCCTGATCGAGTATAACAAGGTCTCATGATCGAGAATAACAAATTCCCCTGGTTCGAGTATAACAAAAGCCCCTGATATAGTATAACAAAGGCCCCTGATCGAGGATAACAAAGTCCCCTGATCGAGCATAACAAAGACCCCTGGTTGAGTATAACAAAACCACCTAATCGAGTATAACAAAGTCCCCTGGTTTAGTATAACAAAGCCCCCTCATCGTGTATAACAAAGTCCCCTGATCGAGTATAACAAATTCCCCTGATCGAGTATAACAAAGGACCCCGGTTGAGTATAACAAAGCCTCCTGACTGAGTATAACAAAGTCCCCTCATCGAGTATAACACATCCCCTAATCGAGTATAACATATCCCCTGATCGTGTATAAAAAAGTTCCCTTGTCGAGTATAGTAATCTCCCCTGATCGAGTATAACAAAGTCCCTTGGTCGAGTATAACAAATTCACGTGATCAAGTATAACAAAGTCCCCTGGTCGAGTATAACAAATTCCCTTGATCAAGTATAACAAAGTCCCCTGATCGATTATGACAAAGGCCCTTGATCGAGTATAACAGAGGCCCCTGATCGAGTATAACAAAGTCCCCTTATCGAGCATAACACAGTCCCCTGGTCGAGTATAACAAATTCCCCTGATCAAGTATAACAAATTCCCCTGGTCGAGTATAACAAAGTCCCCTGGTCGAGTATAACAAAGTCCCCTGGTCGAGTATAACCAAGGCCCCTGATCGAGAATAACAAATTCCCCTGATCGCATATAACAAAGTCCCCTTATCGAGCATAACAAAGGCCCCTGGTCGAGAATAACAAAGCCCCCCTGACCGAATAATACAAAGTCCCCTGATCAAGTATAACAAAGTCCCCTGATCGAAAATAACAAAGTCCCCTGGTCAAGTATAACAAAGGCCCCTAATGTAGAATAACGAAGACCCTGATGGAGCATAACAAAGTCCCCTGATCGAGGAAAACAAAGCCCCCCCTAATCGAGTATAACAAAGTCCCCTGATCGAGTATAACAAAGTCCCCTGATCGAGCATAACAAAGACCCCTGGTCGAGTATAACAAAGTCACCTGATCGAGTATAACAAAGTCCCCTGGTTGAGTATAACAAAGCCCCCTGATCGAGTATAACAAAATCCTCTGATCGAGTATACCAAATTCCCCTGATCGAGTATAACAAAGGCCCCGGGTTGAGTATAACAAAGCCTCCTGACTGAGTATAACAAAGTCCCCTGATCGAGTATAACACATCCCCTGATCGTGTATAACAAAGTTACCTGGTGGAGCAAAAGAAAGCCCCCCTGACCGAATAATACAAATTCCCCTGATCAAGTATAACCAAGGCCCCTGATCGAGAATAACAAAGTCCCCTGATCGAAAATATGAGAATCCCTGGTCTGATCGAGTATAACAAAGGCCCCCGGTTGAGTATAACAAAGCATCCTGATCGAGTATAGCAAAGTCCCCTGATCGAGTATAACACATTCCCTGATCGAATAAAACATATCCCCGGATCGTGTATAACAAAGTTACCT
Source organism: Homarus americanus (assembly GCF_018991925.1). NCBI lineage: Eukaryota > Metazoa > Arthropoda > Malacostraca > Decapoda > Nephropidae > Homarus > Homarus americanus. The sequence continues at coordinate 3,605 of NW_024750673.1, forward strand.
GTTCGAGTATAGTAATGTCCCCTGATCGAGTATAATAAAGCCCCCTGATCGAGTACAACAAAGTCCCCTGCTCAAGTATAACAAAGTCCCCTAATCGAGTATAACAAAGTCCTCTGATCGAGTATAACAAAGGCCCTTGATCGAGTATAATAAATGCCCCTAATCGAGTATAACAAAGTCCCCTGATCGAATAGAAAACAGTTTCCTCATCGAGTAAAACAAAGTCCCCTGGTCGAGTATAACAGAGTCCCTTGATCGAGTATAACAAAGCCCCCTGATCGAGTATATCAAAGTCCCCTGATCGAGTATAACAAAGTCGCGTGATCGAGCACAACAAAGGCCCTAGGTCGTGTATAACAAAACCACCTGATCGAGTATAACAAAGTCCCCTGATTGAGTATAACAAAGCCCCCTAATCGAGTATAACAAAGTCCCCTGATTCAGTATAACAAATTCCCCTGATCGAGTATAACAAAGTCCTGTTATCAAGTATGACAAAGTCCGATAGTCGAGTATAACAAATTCCCCTCATCGAGTATAACAAAGTCCCCTGGTCGCGTATAACAAAGTCCCCTGGTCGAGTATAACACAGTCCCCTGGTCGAGTATAACCAAGGCCCCTGATCGAGAATAACAAAGTCCCCTGATCGAATATAACAAAGTCCTACGATCGGGTATAACAAAGTTCCCTGGTCGTGTATAACATAGTCCCTGGTTGAGTATAACAAAGCCTCCTAATCGAGTATAATAAAGTCCTGTGATCGAGTATATCACATCCCCTGATCGAGTATAACATATCCCCTGATCGTGTATAACAAAGTTCCCTGGTCGAGTATACTAATATCCCCTGATCGAGTATAACAAAGGCCCCTCATCGAGTATAACAAGCTCCCCTGGTCGAGTAAAACAAAGTCCCCTGGTCGAGTATAACCAAGGCCCCTGATCGAGAATAACAAAGTCCCCTTATCGAGCATAACAAAGGCCCCTGGTCGAGTATAACAAAGCCACCTGATCGAGTATAACAAAGTTCCCTTGGTTGAGTATAACAAAGCCCCCTTGATCGAGTATTACAAAGTCCCCTGATCGAAAATAACAAAGTCCCCTGATCGAGTATAACAAAGCCCCCCTCATCGAATATTACAAAGTCCTCTTTCAAGTATAACAAAGTCCCCTGATCGAGTATAACAAAGAGCTCTGGTCGAGTATAACAAAGGCCCCTGATGGAGGATAACAATGTCCCTGATGAAGTATAACAAAGTACCCTGATCGAGGAAAACAAAGCCCCATGATCGAGTATACCAATGTCCCCTGAATGAGTATAACAAAGTCCCTTGATCGAGTATAACGAAGGCCCCCGATCGAGTAAAACAAAGTACCCTCATCGAGTATAACAAAGTCACCTAATCGAGTATAACAAAGTCCCCTGATCTAGTATAACAAATCCCCTGAACGAGTATAACAAAGTCCCCTGATCTCGTATAACAAAGTCCCATGGTCGAGTATAACATATCCCCTGATCGTGTATAACAAAGTTTCCTGGTCGAGTATTGTAATGTCCCCTGATCGAGTATAACAAAGCCTCCTGATCGAGTATAACAAAGTCCCCTGGTCGAGTTTAAGAAAGTCCCCTGATCGAGTATAACAAAGATCCCTGATCGAGTATAACACATCCCCTGATAGAGTATAACATATCTCCTGATCGTGTATAAGAAAGTTCCCTGGTCGAGTATAGTAATATCCCCTAATCGAGTATAACAAAGCCCCCTGATCGAGTATAACAAAGTCCCCTGTTTGAGTATAAAAAAGTCCCCTGATCGATTATACCAAAGTCCTCTGATCGAGTATAACAAAGTCCACTAATCGGGTATAACAAAGGCCCTTGATCGAGTATAATTAAGGCCCCTAATCGAGTTTAACAACGTCCCTCGATCGAGTATAACAAAGCCCCCTCATCTAGTAAAACAAATTCCCGTGATCGAGTATAACAAAGTCCTCTGATCGAATATAACAAAGTCCAATGGTCGTGTATAACAAAGTTCCCTGGTCGAGTATAACAAATTCCCCTAATCGAATATAACAAAGGCCCCTGGTCGAGTATAACAAATTCCTCTTATCGAGTATAACAAAGTCCCCGGGATGAGTATAACAATGGCCCATGATTGAGTATAACAAAGTCCCCTGATCGATTATGACAAAGGCCCTTGATCGATTATTACAAATTCCCCTGATCGAGTATAACAAAGTCCCCTGGTCGAGTATAACAAAGTCCCCTGGTCGAGTATAACAAAGTCCACTGGTCGAGTATAACCAAGGCCCCTAATCGAGAATAACAAAGTCCTCTGATCGAATATAACAAAGTTCCCTGGTCGAGTATAACAAAGGCTCCCGGTTGAGTATAACAAAGCCTCCTGACTGAGTATAACAAAGACCCCCGATCGAGTATAACACATCCCCTGATCGAGTATAACATATCCCCTGATCGTGTATAACAAAGTTCCCTGGTCGAGTATAGTAATGTCCCCTCATCGAGTATAACAAAGGACCCTCATCGAGTATAACAAAGTCCCCTTATCGAGCATAACAAAGGCGTTGGTCGAGTATAACAAAGTCCCCTGATCGAGTATTACAAAGTCACCTTATCGAGTATAACAAAGTCCCCTGGTCGAGGATAACAAAGGCCCCCGGTTGAGTATAACAAAGCATCCTGATCGAGTATAGCAAAGTCCCCTGATCGAGTATAACACATTCCCTGATCGAGTAAAACATATCCCCTGATCGTGTATAACAAAGTTACCTGGTCGAGTATAGTAATGTCCCCTCATCGAGTATAATAAAGCCCCCTGATCGAGTATAACAAAGTCCCCTGCTCAAGTATAACAAAGTCCCCTAATCGAGTATAACAAAGTCCGCCGATCGAGTATAACAAAGGCCCTTGATCGAGTATAATAAATGCCCCTAATCGAGTATAACAAAGTCCCCTGATCGAATAGAAAACAGTTGCCTCATCGAGTAAAACAAAGTCCCCTGGTCGAGTATAACAGAGTCCCTTGATCGAGTATAACAAAGCCCCCTAATCGAGTAAAACAAAGTCCCCCGATCGAGTATAACAAAGTCCTCTGATCGAGTAAAACAAAGTTCCCTGGTCGTGAATAACAAAGTCCCCTGGTCGAGTATAACAAATTCCCCTGATCGAGTATATCAAAGTCCCCTGGTCGAGTACAACAAATTCCCCTGATCGAGTATAACAAAGTCCCCTGGTAGAGTATAACAAAGGCCCATGATCGAGTATAACAAAAGCCCCTGATCGAATATAACAAAGTCCCCTGATCGAGTATAACAAAGTCCCCTTATCGAGTATAACAAAGTCCACTGGTCGATAACAACAAAGCACCATCGTCGAGTATAACAAAGCCCCCTCATCGAGTATAACAATGTCCCCTGATCGAGTATAACAAGGTCTCATGATCGAGAATAACAAATTCCCCTGGTTCGAGTATAACAAAAGCCCCTGATATAGTATAACAAAGGCTCCTGATCGAGGATAACAAAGTCCCCTGATCGAGCATAACAAAGACCCCTGGTTGAGTATAACAAAACCACCTAATCGAGTATTACAAAGTCCCCTGGTTTAGTATAACAAAGCCCCTGATCGTGTATAACAAAGTCCCCTGATCGAGTATAACAAATTCCCCTGATCGAGTATAACAAAGGACCCCGGTTGAGTATAACAAAGCCTCCTGACTGAGTATAACAAAGTCCCCTGATCGAGTATAACACATCCCCTGATCGAGTATAACATATCCCCTGATCGTGTATAAATAAGTTCCCTTGTCGAGTATAGTAATGTCCCCTGATCGAGTATAACAAAGTCCCTTGGTCGAGTATAACAAATTCCCCTGATCAAGTATAACAAAGTCCCCTGGTCGAGTATAACAAATTCCCCTGATCAAGTATAATAAAAGGCCCTTGATCGAGTATAACAAAGGCCCCTGATCGAGTATAATAAAGTCCCCTGATCGAGTATAACAAAGTCCCCTTATCGAGTATAACAAAGTCCCCTGGTCGGGTATAACAAATTCCCCTGATCAATTATAACAAAGTCCCCTGGTCGAGTATAACAAAGTCCTGGTCAGGTACTTGAGAGTCCTGGTCAGCAGGTATAACCCAAGGCCCTGATCCGAGAATATAAAGTCCTGATCGCATATAACAAAGAGTCACTTATCATGGCGCAACAAGGCCTGGTCAGGCATAACCGTCCCCTGACCGGGGCTGGCTGAGCACCTGATCCGACAACAATTCCTGATCAGAAATAACTTAAAGTCCTGAATTAAAGGTATAGCAGGCCCTAATGTAGAAAAGCGAAGACCTGATGGAGCATAACAAAATTCCTGATCGAGAAAAGAAACCAAAGCCCTAATCGGGTATAACGAGTACTGATGGGTATAACAAAGTCCCTGATCGAGCTTTAACAAAGACCCCTGGTCGGTATAACAAAGTCACCTGATACGAGTATAACAAAGTCCCCTGGTTGAGTATAACAAAGCCCCCTGATCGAGTATAACAAAATCCTCTGATCGAGTATACCAAATTTCCCTGATCGTGTATAACAAAGTCCCCTGGTTGAGTATAACAAAGCCCCCTGATCGAGTATAACAAAATCCTCTGATCGAGTATACCAAATTTCCCTGATCGAGTAAAACATATCCCCTGATCGTGTATAACAAAGTTACCTGGTCGAGTATAGTAATGTCCCCTGATCGAGTATAATAAAGCCCCCTGATCGAGTATAACAAAGTCCCCTGCTCAAGTATAACAAAGTCCCCTAATCGAGTATAACAAAGTCCCTTGATCGAGTATAACAAAGCCCCCTAATCGAGTAAAACAAAGTCCCTCGATCGAGTATAACAAAGTCCTCTGATCGAGTAAAACAAAGTTCCCTGGTCGTGAATAACAAAGTCCCCTGGTCGAGTATAACAAATTCCCCTGATCGAGTACATCAAAGTCCCCTGGTCGAGTATAACAAATTCCCCTGATCGAGTATAACAAAGTCCCCTGGTAGAGTATAACAAAGGCCCATGATCGAGTATAACAAAAGCCCCTGATCGAATATAACAAAGTCCCCTAATCGAGTATAACAAAGTCCCCTTATCGAGTATAACAAAGACCACTGGTCGATAACAACAAAGCACCATCGTCGAGTATAACAAAGCCCCCTCATCGAGTATAACAATGTCCCCTGATCGAGTATAACAAGGTCTCATGATCGAGAATAACAAATTCCCCTGGTTCGAGTATAACAAAAGCCCCTGATATAGTATAACAAAGGCTCCTGATCGAGGATAACAAAGTCCACTGATCGAGCATAACAAAGACCCCTGGTTGAGTATAACAAAACCACCTAATCGAGTATAACAAAGTCCCCTGGTTTAGTATAACAAAGCCCCCTGATCGTGTATAACAAAGTCCCCTGATCGAGTATAACATATTCCCCTGATCGAGTATAACAAAGGACCCCGGTTGAGTATAACAAAGCCTCCTGACTGAGTATAACAAAGTCCCCTGATCGAGTATAACACATCCCCAGATCGCGTATAACATATCCCCTGATCGTGTATAACAAAGTTCCCTGGTCGAGTATAGTAATGTCCCCTCATCGAGTATAACAAAGGACCCTCATCGAGTATAACAAAGTCCCCTTATCGAGCATAACAAAGGCGTTGGTCGAGTATAACAAAGTCCCCTGATCGAGTATTACAAAGTCACCTTATCGAGTATAACAAAGTCCCCTGGTCGAGGATAACAAAGGCCCCCGGTTGAGTATAACAAAGCATCCTGATCGAGTATAGCAAAGTCCCCTGATCGAGTATAACACATTCCCTGATCGAGTAAAACATATCCCCTGATCGTGTATAACAAAGTTACCTGGTCGAGTATAGTAATGTCCCCTGATCGAGTATAATAAAGCCCCCTGATCGAGTATAACAAAGTCCCCTGCTCAAGTATAACAAAGTCCCCTAATCGAGTATAACAAAGTCCTCTGATCGAGTATAACAAAGGCCCTTGATCGAGTATAATAAATGCCCCTAATCGAGTATAACAAAGTCCCCTTATCGAATAGAAAACAGTTGCCTCATCGAGTAAACAAAGTCCCCTGGTCGAGCATAACAGAGTCCTTGATCGAGTATAACAAGCCCCCTAATCAAAGGTAAAACAAAGTCCCCCGATCGAGTATAAGCAAAGTCCTCTGATCAGGTAAAAACAAAGTTCCCTGAATTAAGTGAATAACCAAATTCCCATGGTCGAGGTATAACAAATTCCCTGATCGAGTATATCAAAGTCCCTGGTCAGTACAACAAATTCCCTGATCGAGTATAACAAGTCTGGTAAGTATAACAAAAGGCCCATGATCGAGTATAACCAAAGCCCTGATCCGAATATAACAAAGTCCCTGATCCCGAGTATAACAAAGTCCACTAAGTACATAACCAAAGTCCACTGGTCGATAACAACAAAGCACCATCGTCAGTATAACAAAGCCCCTCATCGAGTATAACAATGTCCCCTGATCGAGTATAACAAGGTCTCATGATCGAGAATAACAAATTCCCCTGGTTCGAGTATAACAAAAGCCCCTGATATAGTATAACAAAGGCCCCTGATCGAGGATAACAAAGTCCCCTGATCGAGCATAACAAAGACCCCTGGTTGAGTATAACAAAACCACCTAATCGAGTATAACAAAGTCCCCTGGTTTAGTATAACAAAGCCCCCTCATCGTGTATAACAAAGTCCCCTGATCGAGTATAACAAATTCCCCTGATCGAGTATAACAAAGGACCCCGGTTGAGTATAACAAAGCCTCCTGACTGAGTATAACAAAGTCCCCTCATCGAGTATAACACATCCCCTAATCGAGTATAACATATCCCCTGATCGTGTATAAAAAAGTTCCCTTGTCGAGTATAGTAATCTCCCCTGATCGAGTATAACAAAGTCCCTTGGTCGAGTATAACAAATTCACGTGATCAAGTATAACAAAGTCCCCTGGTCGAGTATAACAAATTCCCTTGATCAAGTATAACAAAGTCCCCTGATCGATTATGACAAAGGCCCTTGATCGAGTATAACAGAGGCCCCTGATCGAGTATAACAAAGTCCCCTTATCGAGCATAACACAGTCCCCTGGTCGAGTATAACAAATTCCCCTGATCAAGTATAACAAATTCCCCTGGTCGAGTATAACAAAGTCCCCTGGTCGAGTATAACAAAGTCCCCTGGTCGAGTATAACCAAGGCCCCTGATCGAGAATAACAAATTCCCCTGATCGCATATAACAAAGTCCCCTTATCGAGCATAACAAAGGCCCCTGGTCGAGCATAACAAAGCCTCCCTGACCGAATAATACAAAGTCCCCTGATCAAGTATAACAAAGTCCCCTGATCGAAAATAACAAAGTCCCCTGGTCGAGTATACCAAAGGCCCCTAATGTAGAATAACAAAGACCCTGATGGAGTAAAACAAAGTCCCCTGATCGAGGAAAACAAAGCCCCCCTAATCGAGTATAACAAAGTCCCCTGATCGAGTATAACAAAGTCCCCTGATCGAGCATAACAAAGACCCCTGGTCGAGTATAACAAAGGCCCCTGATCGAGTATAACAAAGTCCCCTGATCGAGTATAACAAAGCCCTGATCAGTATAACAAAATCCTCTGATCAGGTATGCAAATTTCCCTGATCGTGTATAACAAAGGTCCCTGGTTGAGTATAACAAAGCCCCTGATCGAGTATAACAAAATCCTCTGATCGAGTATACCAAATTCCCTGATCAGGTAAAACATATCCCTGATCGTATAACAAAGTTACCTGGTCGAGTATAGTAATGTCCCTGATCGAGTATAATAAAGCCCCTGATAAAGTATAACAACAAAGTCCCCCTGCTCAAGTATAACAAAGTCCCTAATCAGAGTATAACAAAGTCCGCTGATCGAGTATAACAAGGCCCTTGATCAAGTATAATAAATGCCCCTAATCCCAGTATAACAAAAGTCCCTGATCGAATAGAGAAAACAGTTTGCCTCATCGAGTAAAACAAAGTCCCTGGTCGAGTATAACAGAGTCGCGATAAAGTATAACAGCCCTAATCAAAGGTAAAACAAAAGTCCCTCGATCGAGGTATAACAAAAGTCCTCTGATCGAGTAAAACAAAGTTCCCTGGTCGTGAATAACAAAGTCCCCTGGTCGAGTATAACAAATTCCCCTGATCGAGTATATCAAAGTCCCCTGGTCGAGTATAACAAATTCCCCTGATCGAGTATAACAACGTCCCCTGGTAGAGTATAACAAAGGCCCATGATCGAGTATAACAAAGGCCCCTGATCGAGTGCAACAAAGTCCCCTGATCGAGTATAACAAAGTCCCCTTATCGAGTATAACAAAGTCCACTGGTCGAGAACAACAAAGCACCATGGTCGAGTATAACAAAGCCAACTCATCGCGTATAACAATGTCCCCTGATCGAGTATAAGAAGGTCTCATGATCGAGTATAACAAATTCCCCTGGTTCGAGTACAACAAAAGCCCCTGATATAGTATAACAAAGGTCCCTGATCGAGGATAACAAAGTCCCCTGATCGAGCATAACAAAGACCCCTGGTTGAGTATAACAAAACCACCTAATCGAGTATAACAAAGTCCCCTGGTTTAGTATAACAAAGCCCCCTGATCGTGTATAACAAAGTCCCCTGATCGAGTATAACAAATTCCCCTGATCGAGTATAACAAAGGACCCCGGTTGAGTATAACAGAGCCTCCTGACTGAGTATAACAAAGTCCCCTGATCGAGTATAACACATCCCCTGATCGAGTATAACATATCCCCTGATCGTGTATAAAAAAGTTCCCTTGTCGAGTATAGTAATGTCCCCTGATCGAGTATAACAAAGTCCCTTGGTCGAGTATAACAAATTCCCATGATCAAGTATAACAAAGTCCCCTGGTCGAGTATAACAAATTCCCCTGATCAAGTATAACAAAGTCCCCTGATCGATTATGACAAAGGCCCTTGATCGAGTATAACAAAGGCCCCTGATCGAGTATAACAAAGTCCCCTGATCGAGTATAACAAAGTCCCCTTATCGAGTATAACAAAGTCCCCTGGTTGAGTATAACAAATTCCCCTGATCAAGTATAACAAAGTTCCCTGGTCGAGTATAACAAAGTCCCCTGGTCGAGTATAACAAAGTCCCCTGGTCGAGTATAACCAAGGCCCCTGATCGAGAATAACAAAGTCCCCTGATCGCATATAACAAAGTCCCCTTATCGAGCATAACAAATGCCCCTGGTCGAGCATAACAAAGCACCCCCTGACCGAATAATACAAAGTCCCCTGATCAAGTATAACAAAGTCCCCTGATCGAAAATAACAAAGTCCCCTGGTCGAGTATAACAAAGGCCCCTAATGTAGAATAACGAAGACCCTGATGGAGCATAACAAAGTCCCCTGATCAAGGAAAACAAAGCCCCCCCTAATCGAGTATAACAAAGTCCCCTAATCGAGTATAACAAAGTCCCCTGATCGAGCATAACAAAGACGCCTGGTCGAGTATAACAAAGTCACCTGATCGAGTATAACAAAGTCCCCTGGTTGAGTATAACAAAGCCCCCTGATCGAGTATAACAAAATCCTCTGATCGAGTATACCAAATTTCCCTGATCGTGTATAACAAAGTCCCCTGGTTGAGTATAACAAAGCCCCCTGATCGAGTATAACAAAATCCTCTGATCGAGTATACCAAATTTCCCTGATCGAGTAAAACATATCCCCTGATCGTGTATAACAAAGTTACCTGGTCGAGTATAGTAATGTCCCCTGATCGAGTATAATAAAGCCCCCTGATCGAGTATAACAAAGTCCCCTGCTCAAGTATAACAAAGTCCCCTAATCGAGTATAACAAAGTCCGCTGATCGAGTATAACAAAGGCGCTTGATCGAGTATAATAAATGCCCCTAATCGAGTATAACAAAGTCCCCTGATCGAATAGAAAACAGTTGCCTCATCGAGTAAAACAAAGTCCCCTGGTCGAGTATAACAGAGTCCCTTGATCGAGTATAACAAAGCCCCCTAATCGAGTAAAACAAAGTCCCTCGATCGAGTATAACAAAGTCCTCTGATCGAGTAAAACAAAGTTCCCTGGTCGTGAATAACAAAGTCCCCTGGTCGAGTATAACAAATTCCCCTGATCGAGTACATCAAAGTCCCCTGGTCGAGTATAACAAATTCCCCTGATCGAGTATAACAAAGTCCCCTGGTAGAGTATAACAAAGGCCCATGATCGAGTATAACAAAAGCCCCTGATCGAATATAACAAAGTCCCCTGATCGAGTATAACAAAGTCCCCTTATCGAGTATAACAAAGTCCACTGGTCGATAACAACAAAGCACCATCGTCGAGTATAACAAAGCCCCCTCATCGAGTATAACAATGTCCCCTGATCGAGTATAACAAGGTCTCATGATCGAGAATAACAAATTCCCCTGGTTCGAGTATAACAAAAGCCCCTGATATAGTATAACAAAGGCTCCTGATCGAGGATAACAAAGTCCCCTGATCGAGCATAACAAAGACCCCTGGTTGAGTATAACAAAACCACCTAATCGAGTATTACAAAGTCCCCTGGTTTAGTATAACAAAGCCCCTGATCGTGTATAACAAAGTCCCCTGATCGAGTATAACAAATTCCCCTGATCGAGTATAACAAAGGACCCCGGTTGAGTATAACAAAGCCTCCTGACTGAGTATAACAAAGTCCCCTGATCGAGTATAACACATCCCCTAATCGAGTATAACAAATCCCCTGATCGTGTATAAAAAAGTTCCCTTGTCGAGTATAGTAATGTCCCCTGATCGAGTATAACAAAGTCCCTTGGTCGAGTATAACAAATTCACCTGATCAAGTATTACAAAGTCCCCTGGTCGAGTATAACAAATTTCCCTGATCAAGTATAACAAAGTCCCCTGGTCGAGTATAACAAAGTCCCCTTATCTAGCATAACAAAGGCCCCTGGTCGAGCATAACAAATCCCCCCTGACCGAATAATACAAAGTCCCCTGATCAAGTATAACAAAGTCCCCTGATCGAAAATAACAAAGTCCCCTGGTCGAGTATAACAAAGGCCCCTAATGTAGAATAACGAAGACCCTGATGGAGCATAACAAAGTCCCCTGATCGAGGAAAACAAAGCCCCCCCTAATCGAGTATAACAAAGTCCCCTGATCGAGTATAACAAAGTCCCCTGATCGAGCATAACAAAGACCCCTGGTCGAGTATAACAAAGTCACCTGATCGAGTATAACAAAGTCCCCTGGTTGAGTATAACAAAGCCCCCTGATCGAGTATAACAAAATCCTCTGATCGAGTATACTAAATTTCCCTGATCGAGTATAACAAAGTCCCCGGGTTGAGTATAACAAAGCCTCCTAACTGAGTATAACAAAGTCCCCTGATCGAGTATAACACATCCCCTGATCGTGTATAATAAAGTTACCTGGTGGAGCAAAAGAAAGCTCCTCTGACCGAATAATACAAATTCCCCTGATCAAGTATAGGCAAGGCCCCTGATCGAGAATAACAAAGACCCCTGATCGCATATAACAAAGGCCCCTAATGTAGAATAACAAAGACCCTGATGGAGTATAACAAAGTCCCCTGATCGAGGAAAACAAAGCTCCCCCTAATCGAGTATAACAAAGTCCCCTGATCGAGTATAACAAAGTCCCCTGATCGAGCATAACAATGACCCCTGGTCGAGTATAACAAAGGCCCCTAATCGAGTATAACAAAGTCCCCTGATCGAGTATAACAAAGTCCCCTTATCGAGTATAACAAAGTCCTCTGATCGAGTATAACAAAGCCCCCCGGTTGAGTATAACAAAGCATCCTGATCGAGTATAGCAAAGTCCCCTGATCGAGTATAACACATTCCCTGATCGAATAAAACATATCCCCTGATCATGTATAACAAAGTTACCTGGTCGAGTATAGTAATGTCCCCTGATCGATTATAATAAAGCCCCCTGATCGAGTATAACAAAGTCCCCTGCTCAAGTATAACAAAGTCCCCTAATCGAGTATAACAAAGTCCTCTGATCGAGTATAACAAAGGCCCTTGATCGAGTATAATAAATGCCCCTAATCGAGTATAACAAAGTCCCCTGATCGAATAGAAAACAGTTGCCTCATCGAGTAAAACAAAGTCCCCTGGTCGAGTATAACAGAGTCCCTTGATCGAGTATAACAAAGCCCCCTGATCGAGTATATCAAAGGCCCCTGATCGAGTATAACAAAGTCGCGTGATCGAGCACAACAAAGACCCCAGGTCGAGTATAACAAAACCACCTGATCGAGTATAAAAAAGTCCCCTGATTGAGAATAACAAAGCCCCCTAATCGAGTATAACAAAGTCCCCTGATCCAGTATAACAAATTCCCCTGATCGAGTATAACAAAGTCCTGTTATCAAGTATGACAAAGTCCAATAGTCGAGTATAACAAATTCCCCTCATCAAGTATAACAAAGTCCCCTGGTCGCGTATAACAAAGTCCCCTGGTCGAGTATAACACAGTCCCCTGGTCGAGTTTAACCAAGGCCCCTGATCGAGAATAACAAAGTCCCCTGATCGAATATAACAAAGTCCTACTATCGAGTATAACAAAGTTCCCTGGTCGTGTATAACATAGCCCCCGGTTGAGTATAACAAAGCCTCCTAATCGAGTATAACAAAGTCCTGTGATCGAGTATATCACATCCCCTGATCGAGTATAACATATCCCCTGATCGTGTATATCAAAGTTCCCTGGTCGAGTATACTAATATCCCCTGATCGAGTATAACAAAGGCCCCTGATCGAGTATAACAAGCTCCCCTGGTCGAGTAAAACAAAGTCCCCTGGTCGAGTATAACCAAGGCCCCTGATCGAGAATAACAAAGTCCCCTTATCGAGCATAACAAAGGCCCCTGGTCGAGTATAACAAAGCCACCTGATCGAGTATAACAAAGTTCCATTGGTTGAGTATAACAAAGCCCCCTTGATCGAGAATTACAAAGTCCCCTGATCGTGTATAACAAAGTCCCCTAATCGAGTATAACAAAGGCCCCCGATTGAGTATAAGAAAGCCACCTAATCGAGTATAAGAAAGTCCCCTGATCGAGTATAACACATCCCCTGATCGAGTATAACATATCCCTTGATCGTGTATAACAAAGTTTCCTGGTCGAGTATAGTAATGTCCCCTGATCGAGTATAACAAAGGCCCCGGATCGAGTATAGCAAAGTCCCCTTATCGAGCATAACAAAGGACCCTGGTTGAGTATAACAAAGCCCCCCTCATCGAATATTACAAAATCCCCTGATCAAGTATAACAAAGTCCCCTGATCGAGTATAACAAAGACCCCTATTCGAGTATAACAAATGCCCCTAATGGAGTATAACAAAGACCCTCATGGAGTAAAACAAAGCCCCCTGATCGAGTATAACAAAGTCCTCTTATCGAGTATAACAAAGTCCCCTGATCGAGTATATCAAACCCCCCTGGTCGAGTATAATAAAGGCCCTGATCGAGTAAACCAAATTCTCATGATCGAGTATACCAAATTCCCCTGGTTCGATTATAACAAAAGCCCCTGATATAGTATAACAAATCCCCTAATCGAGAGTAGCAAAGTCCCCTGATCCATTATAACAAAGGACCCTAATCGAGTCTAACAAAGTCCCCTGATCGAGTATAGCAAAGGCCCTTGATCGAGTATAACAAATGCCCCTCATCGAGTATAACAAAGTCACCTAATCGAATATAACAAAGCCCCGTGATCGAGTATAACAAAGGCCACTGGTCGACCATAACAAAGGACCCTGGTCGAGTATAACAAAGTCCCCTGATCGAGTATAACAAAGCCCAATCATCGAGTATAACAAAGTCCCCTCATCGAGTAAAACAAAGTCCCCTGATCGAATATATCAAAGCCCCCTGATCGAGTATAACAAAGTCCCCTGGTCGAGTATAACAAAGTCCCCTGATCGAGTATAACAAAGCCCCCCTGATCGAATATTACAAAGTCCTGTTTCAAGTATAACAAAGTCCCCTGATCGAGTATAACAAAGAGCCCTGGTCGAGTATAACAAAGGCCCCTGATGGAGGATAACAATGTCCCTGATGGAGTATAACAAAGTCCCCTGATCGAGGAAAACAAAGCCCCATGATCGAGTATACCAAAGTCCCTTGATCGAGTATAACAAAGTCCCTTGATCGAGTAAAACAAAGGCCCCTGATCGAGTAAAACAAAGGCCCCCGGTTGAGTGTAACAAAGCCTCCTGATCGAGTATAACAAAGTCCCCTGATCGAGTATAACACATCCCCTGATAGAGTATAACATATCTCCTGATCGTGTATAACAAAGTTCCCTGGTCGAGTATAGTAATATCCCCTAATCGAGTATAACAAAGCCCCCTGATCGAGTATAACAAAGTCCCCTGTTTGAGTATAAAAAAGTCCCCTGATCGAGTATACCAAAGTTCTCTGATCGAGTATAACAAAGTCCACTGATCGGGTATAACAAAGGCCCTTGATCGCGTATAATAAAGGCCCCTAATCGAGTTTAACAAAGTCCCTTGATCGAGTATAACAAAGCCCCTTGATCTAGTAAAACAAAGTCCCCCGATCGAGTATAACAAAGTCCTCTGATCGAAAATAACAAAGTCCAATGGTCGTGTATAACAAAGTCCCTGGTCGAGGTATGATAAATTCCCCTGATCGAGAATAACAAAAGTCCCCTGGTCGGTATAACAAAGGCTCCCAATTGAGGTATAACAAAGCCTCCTGACTGAGTATAACAAAGACCCTGATCGGTATAGCACATCCCCTAATCCGGTATAACATATCCCTGATCATGTATAACAAAGTTCCTGGTCGAGAGTATAATGTGTCCTCGCCGAGTATAACAAAGGACCCTCATCGAGTATAACAAAGTCCCCTGGTCGAGTATAACAAAGTCCCCTGATCGAGTATAACAAAGCCCCCCTGATCGAATATTACAAAGTCCCCTTTCAAGTATAACAAAGTCCCCTGATCGAGTATAATAAAGAGCCCTGGTCGAGTATAACAAAGGCCCCTGATGGAGGATAACAATGACCCTGATGGAGTATACCAAAGTCCTCTGATCGAGGAAAACAAAGCCCCATGATCGAGTATACCAAAGTCCCCTGATCGACTATAACAAAGTCCCTTGATCGAGTATAACAAAGGCCCCTGATCAAGTAAAACAAAGGCCCCCGGTTGAGTGTAACAAAGCCTCCTGATCGAGTATAACAAAGTCCCCTGATCGAGTATAACACATCCCCTGATAGAGTATAACATATCCCCTGATCGTGCATAACAAAGTTCCCTGGTCGAGTATAGTAATATCCCGTGATCGAGTATAACAAAGCCCCCTGATCGAGTATACCAAAGTCCTCTGTTTGAGTATAACAAAGTCCCCTGATCGAGTATACCAAAGTCCTCTGATTGAGTATAACAAAGTCCACTGATCGGGTATAACAAAGTCCCCTGATCGAGTATA
>NW_024750674.1:0-12003 GCF_018991925.1 Homarus americanus
GAACCCACGATCTTCTAATTGTGACGGGGAACGCTACCTTTGGGCCACCAGGACACTAAAAGCATTCCTAGACTCTGCTATATTTCACACAAAGCCTGTTCAACGAGCTTATGGCGCCGTGAACCTCTAATGGGGACCACCCGTGCCGCTTAGGTGATCAGAGCAACATTTTACCATATGCTGCTTCGAAACCCGAGGAACCATGTATATTTCATAAGCCCAATAAAGCACGCGGACTTCTACATTTAATCAACACCTCACCCCACCAGGATTTGAACCCGCGATCTTATAATTGTGACCGGGGAACGCTACCTCTGGGCCACCAGGACAATAAAAGCAGTCCTAGACTCTGCTATTTCACACAAAGACTGTTCAACGAGCTTTGCAGCGCCGTGAACCTCTAATGGGGACCACCCATGCCGCTTAGGTGATCAGAGCAACGTTTTACCAAATGCGGCTTCGAAACACGCGGATCCATATATATTTCATTAGCCCAATAAAGCACGCGGACTTCTACATATAATCAACACCTCACCCCACCTGGATTTGAACCCACGATCTTATAATTGTGACCGGGGGACGCTACTTCTGGGCCTCCAGGACAATAAAAGCAGTCCTAGACTCTGCTATATTTAACACAAAGCCTGTTCAACGACCTTATGGCGCCATGAACCTCTAATGGGGACCACCCGTGCCGCTTAGGTGATCAAAGCAACGTTTTACCAAATCCGGTTTCGAAACCCGAGGATCCATGTATATTTCATTAGCCCAAAAAAGCACGCGGACTTCTACATTTAATCAACACCTCACGCCACCAGGATTCAGACCCGACCTTCTGGTGGCGGCCGGGGAACGCTACCTCTCAGGCCACTAGAGCACTAAAGCATTCCTAGACTCTGCTATATTTCACACAAAGCCTGTTCAACGAGCTTATGGCGCCGTGAACCTCTAATGGGACTAACCCGTACCCGCTTGGGTGATCAGAGCAAGAATTTACCGTCATTTCGAGCTTCGAGGATCATGCTTATATTTCATTAGCCCAATAAAGCACGCGAACTTCTACATTTAATCAACACCTCACCCCACCAGAATTTGAACCCACGATCTTATAATTGTGACCGGGGAATGTTACCTCTGGGCCACCAGGACAATAAAAGCAGTCCTAAACTCTGCTATATTTCACACAAAGCCTGTTCAACGAGCTTATGGCGCCGTGAACCCCTAATGGGGACCACGAGTGCCGCTTAGGTGATCAAAACAACATTTTACCAAATGCGGCTTCGAAAGAAGAAGGATCCATATGTATTTCATTAGCCCAATAAAGCATGCGGACTTCTACATTTAATCAACACCTCACCCCACCAGGATTTGAACCCACCATCTTATAATTGTGACCGGGGAACGCTACCTCTGGGCCACCAGGACAATAAAAGCAGTCTTAGACTCTGCTATATTTCACACAAGGCCTGTTCAACGAGCTTATGGCGCCGTGAACCTCTAATGGGGACCACCCATGCCACTTAGGTGATCAGAGCAACGTTTTACCAAATGTGGCTTCGAAACACGAGGATCCATATATATTTCATTAGCCCAATAAAGCATGCGGACAATTCCAATATAATCAACACCTCACCCCACCAGGATTCAAACCCACGATCTTCTAATTGTGACCGGGGAACGCTACCTCTGGCCCACCAGGACACTAAAAGCATTCCTAGACTCTGCTATATTTCACACAAAGCCTGTTCAACGAGCTTATGGCGCCGTGAACCTCTAATGGGGACCCTCCGCGCCGCTTAGGTGATCAGAGCAACGTTTTACCAAATGTGGCTTCGAAACCCGAGGATCCATATATATTTCATTAGACCATTAAAGCACGCGGACTTCTACATATAATCAACACCTCACCCCTCCAAGATTTGAACCAACAATCTTATAATTGTGACCCGGGGACGCTACCTCTGGGCCACCAGGACAATAAAAGCAGTACTAGACTCTGATATATTTCACACAAAGCCTGTTCAACGAGCTTATGGCGCCGTGAAACTCTAATGGGGACCACCCGTGCCGCTTAGGTGATCAGACAAACATTTTACCAAATGCGGCTTCGAAACACGAGGATCCATATATTTTTCATTAGCCCAATAAAGCACGCGGACTTCTTCATATAATCAACACCTCACCCCACCAGGATTCGAACCAACGAACTTCTAATTGTGACCGGGGAATGCTACCTCTGGCCCACCAGGACAATAAAAGAAGTCCTAGACTCAGCTATTTTTCACACAAAGCCTGTTCAACGAGCTTATGGCTCCGTGAACCTCTAATGGGGACCACCCATGCCGCTTAGGTGATCATAGCAACGTTTTACCAAATGCGGCTTCGAAACACGAGGATCCATATATATTTCATTAGCCCAATAAAGCATGCGGACTTCTTCATATAATCAACACCTAACCCCACCAGGATTTGAACCCATGGTCTTATAATTGTGACCGGGCGACGTTACCTCAGGGCCACCAGGAAACTAAAAGCATTCCTAGACTCTGCTATATTTCACACAAGGCCTGTTCAACGAGCTTATGGCGACGTGAACCTCTAATGGGGACCACCCGTGCCGCTTAGGTGATCAGAGCAACGTTTTACCAAATGTGGCTTCGAAACACGAGGATCCATATATATTTCATTAGCCCAATAAAGCATGCGGACTATTCCAATATAATCAACACCTCACCCCACCAGGATTCAAACTCACGATCTTCTAATTGTGACCGGGGAACGCTACCTCTGGCCCACCAGGACACTAAAAGCATTCCTAGAATCTGCTATATTTCACACAAAGCCTGTTCAACGAGCTTATGGCGCCGTGAACATCTAATGGGGACCCTCCGTGCCGCTTAGGTGATCAGAGCAACGTTTTACCAATGTGGCTTCGAAACCCGAGGATCCATATATATTTCATTAGACCATTAAAGCACGCGGACTTCTACATATAATCAACACCTCACCCCTCCAAGATTTGAACCCACAATCTTATAATTGTGACCGGTAGACGCTCCCTCTGGGCCACCAGGACAATAAAAGCAGTACTAGACTCTGCTATATTTCACGCAAAGCCTGTTCAACGAGCTTATGGCGCCGTGAACCTCTAATGGGGACCACCCATGCCGCTTAGGTGATCAGAGCAACGTTTTACCAAATGCGGCTTCGAAACCCGAGGATCCACATATTTTTCATGAGCCCAATAAAGCACGCGGACTTCTACAAATAATCAACACCTCACCCCACCAGGATTTGAACCCACGATCTTATAATTGTGACCGGAGAATGCTACCTCTGGGCCACCAGGACAATAAAAGCAGTCCTAGACTCTGCTATATTTCACACAAAGCCTGTTCAACGAGCTTATGGCGCCGTGAACCTCTAATGGGGACCACCCGTGCCGCTTAGGTGATCAGAGCAACGTTTTACCAAATGCTGCTTCGAAACACGAGGATGCATATATATTTCATTAGCCCAATAAAGCACACGGACTTCTACATATAATCAACACCTCACCACACCAGGATTTGAACCCACGATCTTATAATTGTGACCGTGGAATGCTACCTCTGGGCCACCAGGAAACTAAAAGCATTCCTAGACTCTGCTATATTTCACACAAAGCCTGTTCAACGAGCTTATGGCGCCGTAAACCTCTAATGGGGACCACCCGTGCCGCTTAGGTGATCAGAGCAACGTTTTACCAAATGCTGCTTCGAAACACGAGGATCCATATATATTTCATTAGCCCAATAAAGCACGCAGAACTTCTACATATAATCAACACCTTACCCCACCAGGATTCAAACCCACGATCTTATAATTGTGACCGGGGAATGCTACCTCTGGGCCACTAGGACAATAAAAGCAGCCCTAGACTCTGCTATATTTCACACAAAGCCTGTTCAACGAGCTTATATGTCGTGAACCTCTAATGGGAATTCACCCGTACGCTTTTAGTGATCAGAGCAACTTTTTACCAAATCCGGCTTCGAAACACGAGGACCCACATATATTTCATTAGCCCAATAAAGCACGCGGACTTCTACATATAATCAACACCTCTACCCACCAGGATTTTTACCCACGATCTTAGAATTGTGACCGGGGAACGCTACCTCTGGGCCATCAGGACACTAAAAGCAGTCCTAAACTCAACTATATTTCACACAAAGCCTGTTCAACGACCTTATGGCGCTGAACCTCTAATGGGGATCAACCTGCGCTTTATTAGGTGATCAGAGCAAAATTTTACCAAATGCGGCTTCGAAACCCGAGGATCCATGTATATTTCATTAGCCCAATAAAGCACGCGAACTTCTACATTTAATCAACACCTCACCCCACCAGGATTTGAACCCACGATCTTATAATTGTGACCGGCGAATGCTACCTCTGGGCCACCAGGACAATAAAAGCAGTCCTAAACTCTGCTATATTTCACACAAAGCCTGTTCAACGAGCTTATGGCGCCGTGAACCCCTAATGGGGACCACGAGTGCCGCTTAGGTGATCAAAACAACATTTTACCAAATGCGGCTTCGAAAGAAGAAGGATCCATATATATTTCATTAGCCCAATAAAGCATGCGAATTTCTACATTTAATCAACACCTCACCCCACCAGGATTTTAGAACCTAATGACATCTTATAATTGTGACCGGGGAATGCTATCTCTGGGCCACAAGGACAATAAAAGCAGTCTTAGACTCTACTATATTTCACACAAAGACTGTTCAACGACCTTATGGCGCCAAGAACCTCTAATGGAGACCACCCATGCCGCTTAGGTGATCAGAGCAACATTTTACCAAATCCGGCTTGGAAACACGAGGATTCATATATATTTCATTAGCCCAATAAATCACTCGGACACCCCAACATAATCAACACTCACCCCACCAGGATTCAAACCCACGTATCTTCACCAGACCGAACGCTTACCTCTACCCACCAGGACACTAAAAGCATTCCTAGACTCTGCTATATTTCACACAAAGCCTGTTCAACGAGCTTATGGCGCCGTGAACCTCTAATGGGGACCCTCCGTGCCGCTTAGGTGATCAGAGCAACGTTTTACCAAATGTGGCTTCGAAACCCGAGGATCCATATATATATTTCATTAGACCATTAAAGCACGCGGACTTCTACATATAATCAACACCTCACCCCTCCAAGATTTGAACCAACAATCTTATAATTGTGACCGGGGGACGCTACCTCTGGGCCACCAGGACAATAAAAGCAGTACTAGACTCTGATATATTTCACACAAAGCCTGTTCAACGAGCTTATGGCGCCGTGAAACTCTAATGGGGACCACACGTGCCGCTTAGGTGATCAGACAAACATTTTACCAAATGCGGCTTCGAAACACGAGGATCCATATATTTTTCATTAGCCCAATAAAGCACGCGGACTTCTTCATATAATCAACACCTCACCCCACCAGGATTCGAACCAACGAACTTCTAATTGTGACCGGGGAATGCTACCTCTGGCCCACCAGGACAATAAAAGCAGTCCTAGACTCAGCTATTTTTCACACAAAGCCTGTTCAACGAGCTTATGGCTCCGTGAACCTCTAATGGGGACCACCCATGCCGCTTAGGTGATCATAGCAACGTTTTACCAAATGCGGCTTCGAAACACGAGGATCCATATATATTTCATTAGCCCAATAAAGCATGCGGACTTCTTCATATAATCAACACCTAACCCCACCAGGATTTGAACCCATGGTCTTATAATTGTGACCGGGCGACGTTAGCTCAGGGCCACCAGGAAACTAAAAGCATTCCTAGACTCTGCTATATTTCACACAAGGCCTGTTCAACGAGCTTATGGCGCCGTGAACCTCTAATGGGGACCAAACGTGCCGCTTAGGTGATCAGAGCAACGTTTTACCAAATGTGGCTTCGAAACACGAGGATCCATATATATTTCATTAGCCCAATAAAGCATGCGGACTATTCCAATATAATCAACACCTCACCCCACCAGGATTCAAACACACGATCTTCTAATTGTGACCGGGGAACGCTACCTCTGGCCCACCAGGACACTAAAAGCATTCCTAGACTCTGCTATATTTCACACAAAGCCTGTTCAACGAACTTATGGCGCCGTGAACCTCTAATGGGGACCCTCCGTGCCGCTTAGGTGATCAGAGCAACGTTTTACCAAATGTGGCTTCGAAACCCGAGGATCCATATATATTTCATTAGACCATTAAAGCACGCGGACTTCTACATATAATCAACACCTCACCCCTCCAAGATTTGAACCCACAATCTTTTAATTGTGACCGGGGGACGCTACCTCTGGGCCACCAGGACAATAAAAGCAGTACTAGACTCTGCTATATTTCACACAAAGCCTGTTCAACGAGCTTATGGCGCAGTGAAACTCTAATGGGGACCACCCGTGCCGCTTAGGTGATCAGACCAACATTTTACCAAATGCGGCTTCGAAACACGAGGATCCATATTTTTTTCATTAGCCCAATAAAGCACGCGGACTTCTTCATATAATCAACACCTCACCCCACCAGGATTCGAACCAACGAACTTGTAATTGTGACCGGGGAATGCTAACTCTGGCCCACCAGGACAATAAAAGCAGTCCTAGACTCTGCTATTTTTCACACAAAGCCTGTTCAACGAGCTTATGGCTCCGTGAACCTCTAATGGGGACCACCCATGCCGCTTAGGTGATCATAGCAACGTTTTACCAAATGCGGCTTCGAAACACGAGGATCCATATATATTTCATTAGCCCAATAAAGCACGCGGACTTCTTCATATAATCAACACCTCACCCCACCAGGATTTGAACCCATGGTCTTATAATTGTGACCGGGCGACGTTACCTCAGGGCCACCAGGAAACTATAAGCATTCCTAGACTCTGCTATATTTCACACAAGGCCTGTTCAACGAGCTTATGGCGCCGTGAACCTCTAATGGGGACCACCCGTGCCGCTTAGGTGATCAGACCAACGTTTTACCAAATGCGGCTTCGAAACCCGAGGATCCATTTATATTTCATTAGCCCAATAAAGCACGCGGACTTCTACATATAATCAACACCTCACCCCACCAGGATTTGAACCCACGATCTTATAATTGTGACCGGGGAATGCTACCTCTGGGCCACCAGGACACTAAAAGCAGTCCTAGACTCTGCTATATTTCACTCAAAGACTGTTCAACGAGCTATGGCGCCGCGGAGAATGGGGACCAATTCGTACGCTTTTAGGTGATCAGAGCAACGTTTTACCAAATGCGTCAAACCCGAGGATCCATTTATATTTCATTAGCCCAATAAAGCACGCGACTTCTACATATAATCAACACTCACCCACCAGGATTTGAACCCACGAGATCTTATACCAGACCGAATGCTACCTCTGGGCCACCAGGACACTAAAGCAGTCCTAGACTCCTGCTATATTTCACACAAAGCCTGTTCAACGAGCTTATGGCGCCGTGAACCTCTAATGGGGACCACCCGTGCCGCTTAGGTGATCAGAGCAACGTTTTACCAAATGCAGCTTCGAAACACGCGGATCCATATATATTTCATTAGCCCAATAAAGCACGCTGACTTCTACATTTAATCAACACCTCACCCCACCAGGATTTGAACCCACGATCTTATAATTGTGACCGGGGAACGCTACCTCTGGGCCACCAGGACAATAAAAGCAGTCTTAGACTCTGCTATATTTCACACAAGGCCTGTTCAACGAGCTTATGGCGTCGTGAACCTCTAATGGGGACCACCCGTGCCGCTTAGGTGATCAGAGCAACGTTTTACCAAATGCGGCTTCGAAACACGAGGATCCATATATATTTCATTAGCCCAATAAAGCACGCGGACTTCTTCATATAATCAACACCTCACCCCACCAGGATTCGAACGCACGACCTTCTAATTGTGACCGGGGAACGCTACCTCTGGGCCACTAGGACACTAAAAGCAGTCCTAGACTCTGCTATATTTCACACAAAGCCTGTTCAACGAGCTTATGGCGCCGTGAACTTCTAATGGGGACTAACCCGTGCCGCTTAGGTGATCAGAGCAAAATTTTACCAAATGCGGCTTCGAAACCCGAGGATCCATGTATATTTCATTAGCCCAATAAAGCACGCGAACTTCTACATTTAATCAACACCTCACCCCACCAGGATTTGAACCCACGATCTTATAATTGTGACCGGGGAATGCTACCTCTGGGCCACCAGGACAATAAAAGCAGTCCTAACTCTGCTATATTTCACACAAAGCCTGTTCAACGAGCTTATGGCGCCGTGAACCCCTAATGGGGACCACGAGTGCCGCTTAGGTGATCAGACCAACATTTTACCAAATGCCGCTTCGAAAGAAGAAGGATCCATATATATTTCATTTGCCCAATAAAGCACGCGGACTTCTACATTTAATCAACACCTCACCCCACCAGGATTTGAACCCACGATCTTATAATTGTGACCGGGGAATGCTACCTTTGGGCCACCAGGACAATAAAAGCAGTCTTAGACTCTGCTATATTTCACACAAGTACCAGTGTTCAACGCAAAATGCATGCCGTTGAACCTCTAATGGGGACCACCCATGCCGCTTAGGTGATCAGAGCAACGTTTTACCAAATGTGCTTCAACACGAGATCCATATATATTTCATTAGCCCAATAAAGCATGACTATTCCAACATAATCAACACCTCACCCCACCAGGATTCGAACCCACGATCTTCTAATTGTGACCGGGGAACGCAACCTCTGGCCCACCAGGACACTAAAAGCATTCCTAAACTCTGCTATATTTTACACAAAGCATGTTCACTGAGCTTATGGCGCCGTGAACCTCTAATGGGGACCTCCGTACGCTAGTGGATTTGTGAGCAACGTTTTTACCAAAATGTATTTTGAAACCCAGATCCATATATATTTCATTAGACCATTAAAGCACGACTTAAGCATATAATCTCTAACACCTCAATTCTCCAAGATTTGGAACTCCACACAAATCTTATAACGGTATTCGTGGACGCTACCTCTGGGCCACCAGGACAATAAAAGGAGTACTAGACTCTGCTATATTTCACACAAAGCCTGTTCAACGAGCTTATGGCGCAGTGAAACTCTAATGGGGACCACCCGTGCCGCTTAGGTGATCAGACCAACATTTTACCAAATGCGGCTTCGAAACACGAGGATCCATATTTTTTTCATTAGCCCAATAAAGCATGCGGACTTCTTCATATAATCAACACCTCACCCCACCAGGATTCGAACCAACGAACTTCTAATTGTGACCGGGGAATGCTACCTCTGGCCCACTAGGACAATAAAAGCAGTCCTAGACTCTGCTATATTTCACACAAAGCCTGTTCAACGAGCTTATGGCGCTGCGAACCACTATAGGGGACCACCCGTGCCGCTTAGGTGAACAGAGCAACGTTTTACCAAATGCGCCTTCGAAAAACGAGGATCCATATATATTTCATTAGCCCAATAAAGCACGCAGACTTCTACATATAATCAACACCTCACCCCATTAGGATTCAAAACCACTTTATCTTATAATTGTGACTGCATATGCTACCCTGGGCCACCAGGAAAATAAAAGCAGTCCTAGACTCTACTATATTTCACACAAAGACTGTTCAACGACCTTATGGCACCATGAACCTCTAATGGGGACCACCAGGCCGCTTAGGTGATCAGAGCAACGTTTTACCAAATCCGGCTTCGAAACACGAGGATCCATATATATTTCATTAGCCCAATAAAGCACGCGAACTTCTACATATAATCAACACCTCACCCCATTAGGATTCAAACCCACGATCTTATAATTGTGACCGGGGTATGCTACCTCTGGGCCACCAGGACAATAAAAGCAGTCCTAGACTCTACTATATTTCACACAAAGCCTGTCAACGCGAGCTTTTGGCGCGCCAGTGAACTCTAATGGGGACCAATTCGTACGCTTAGGGTGTGATCAGAGCAACGCTTACCAAATGTGCTTTAAAAACGAGGATCCATATATATTTCATTAGCCCAATAAAATAATGCAGACTATTACATATAATCAACACCTCACCCCAATTAGGATTTGAACCCACGGTCTTATAATTGTGACCGGGGACGCTACTCCTGGGCCACCAGGAAATTAAAAGCATTCCCTAGATGTTCTGCTATATTTCAAGGCCAAAGCCTGTTCAACGAGCTTATGGTGTGAACCTCTAATAAATTCACCCGTACGCTTTTAGTGTGATCAGAGCAACGCTTACCAAATGCAGTCAAACCCGAGGATCCATATATTTTTCATTAGCCCAATAAAGCACGCGGACTTCTACATATAATCAACACCTCACCCCACCAGGATTTGAACCCACGATCTTATAATTGTGACCGGGGAATGCTACCTCTGGGCCACTAGGACACTAAAAGCAGTCCTAGACTCTGCTATATTTCACACAAAGACTGTTCAACGAGCTTTTGGCGCCATAAACCTCTAATGGGGACCACCCGTGCCGCTTAGGTGATCAGAGAAACATTTTACCAAATGCGGCTTCGAAACAAGAAGGATCCATATATATTTCATTAGCCCAATAAAGCATGCGGACTTCTACATTTAATCAACACCTCACCCCACCTGGATTTGAACCCACGATCTTATAATTGTGACCGGGGAACGCTACCTCTGGGCCACCAGGACAATAAAAGCAGTCCTAGACTCTGCTATATTTCACACAAAGCCTGTTCAACGAGCTAATGGCGCCGTGAACCTCTAATGGGGACCACCCATGCCGCTTAGGTGATCAGAGCAACGTTTTACCAAATGCGGCTTCGAAACACGAGGATCCATATATATTTCATTAGACCAATAAAGCATGCGGCCTTCTTCATATAATCAACACCTCACCCCACTAGGATTCGAACCCACGATCTTCTAATTGTGACCGGGGAACGCTACCTCTGGCCCACCAGGACACTAAAAGCATTACTAGACTCTGCTATATTTCACACAAAGCCTGTTCAACGAGCTTATGGCGCCGTGAACCTCTAATGGGGACCCCCCGTGCCGCTTAGGTGATCAGAGCAACGTTTTACCAAATGTGGCTTCGAAACCCGAGGATCCATATATATTTCATTAGACCATTAAAGCACGCGGACTTCTACATATAATCAACACCTCACCCCACCAGGATTTGAACCCACAATCTTATAATTGTGTCCGGGGGATGCTACCTCTGGGCCACCAGGACATTAAAAGCAGTCTTAGACTCTGCTATATTTCACACAAAGCCTGTTCAACGATCTTATGGCGCCGTGAACCTCTAATAGGGACCACCCGTGCCGCTTAGGTGATCAGACCAACATTTTACCAAATGCCGCTTCGAAACACGGGGATCCATATATATTTCATTAGCCCAATAAAGCACGCGGACTTCTTCATATAATCAACACCTCACCCAACCATGATTCGAACCAACGATCTTCTAATTGTGACCGGGGAACGCTACTTCTGGCCCACCAGGACACTAAAAGCATTCCGAGACTCTGCTATATTTCACACAAAGCCTGTTCAACGAGCTTATGGCGCCGTAAACCTCTAATGGGGACCCCCGTGCCGCTTAGGTGATCAGAGCAACGTTTTACCAAATGTGGCTTCGAAACCCCAGGATCCATATATATTTCATTAGATAATTAAAGCACGCTGACTTCAACATATAATCAACACCTCACCCCACCAGGATTTGAACCCACGATCTTATAATTGTGACCGGGGAATGCTACCTCTGGGCCACCAGGACACTAAAAGCAGTCCTAGACTCTGCTATATTTCACACAAAGACTGTTCAACGAGCTTTTGGCGCCGTAAACCTCTAATGGGGACCACCCGTGCCGCTTAGGTGATCAGAGCAACGTTTTACCAAATGCGCCTTC
>NW_024750675.1:0-2592 GCF_018991925.1 Homarus americanus
CTATAACAAACGCCCCTCGTCGAGGATAACAAAGTCCCCTAATCGAGTATAACAAAGTCCCCTGATCGAGTATAACAAAGTCCCCTGATCGAGTATAACAAAGGCCCCAGATCGACTATAAGAAAGGCCCCTGATCGAGTATAACAAAGTTTCGTGGTCGAGGACATCAAAGTCCCCTGATCGAGTATATCAAAGTCCCCTGATCGAGTATAACAAAGTCCCCTCATCGGGTATAACAATGTCCCCTAATAGAGTATAACAAAGGCCCCTGAATAGGAAAAACAAGGGCCCCTTATCCAGTATAACAAAGTCCCCTGATCGAGCCTAACCAAGCCCCCTAATCGAGTATAACAAAGTCCCCTGATTGAGTTTAACAAAGTCCCCTAATCAAGTATAACAAAGTCACCTGGTCGAGTATAACAAAGCCCCCTGATCGGGTATAACAAAGTCCCATGGTCAATTATAACAAAGTCCCCTTATCGAGTATAACAAAGCCCCCTGATCGAGTATAACAAAGTCCTCTGATCGAGCATAACAAAGTCCGCCGATCGAGTATAACAAAGTCCCTCATCGAGTCTAACAAAGGCCCCAGATCGAGTATAACAAAGTCCCCTGGTAGAGTATAACAAAGTCCTCTGATCGAGTATAACAAAGTCCCCTGAGCGAGTATAAAAAAGTCCCTTATCGAGTATTACAACGGCCCCTGATCGAGTATATCAAAGGCCCCTGATTAGGATTAACAAAAGTCCCTGATTAGGTATAAGAAAGGCCCCTGATCGTGTATAACAATTGCTCCTGATCGAGTATAACAAAGGCCCGTGATCGAGTATAACAAAGGCAACAGATCCAGTATAACAAAGTCCCCTGATCGAGTATAACCAAACCCTCTAATCGAGTATAACAAAGTCCCCTGATCGAGTATAACAAAGTCCCCTAATCGAGCGTAACAAAGGCCCCTGGTCGCGTATAACAAAACCCCCATTCTGGTACAAATTCCTGATGGGAAGTATAACACAGTCCCTGATCGGTATAACTTTTGATTACTCTGATGCAATTATAACAAAAGCACGATCGAAATAACAAAGTTTCGTGGAGTACATCATCAAAGTCCCCACGATCAAGGTATATCCACCACCGGTCCTTATCGGGTATAACAAAAGTCCCTCATCGGGTATAACAAAGTACCCTTATAGGTATAACAAGGCCCTGATTGGGAAAAACAAGATTACAGTTGGGTAGCAACAAAAAAGGCTGATCGTGTATAACAAGGCTCCTGATCAGAGTATAATAAGGCCCTGATCAAAGAGGTATAACAAAGGGCCTTATCCGGTATAGCAAGTCCCTGATCGAGTATAGCAAGCTACCTAATAATCGAGGTACGGCGATTCCCTGGTAGGTATAACAAAGTCTCCTAATCGAGTATATCAAAGCCCCCTGGTTGATTAAAACAAAGACCCCCGATCGAGTATAACAAAGTCCCCTGATCAAGTATAACAAAGTCCCCTGGTCGAGTATAACAAAGCCCCCTGATCGGGTATAACAAAGTCCCATGGTCGAATATAACAAAGTCCCCTTATCGAGTATAACAAAACCCCCTGATCGAGTAAAACAAAGTCCTCTGATCGAGCATAACAAAGTCCCCTGATCGAGTATAACAAAGCCCCTCATCGAGTCTAACAAAGGCCCCTGATCGAGTATAACAAAGTCTCCTGGTAGAGTATAACAAAGTTCTCTGATCGAGTATAACAAAGTCCCCTGAGTGAGTATAAAAAAGTCCCTTATCGAGTATAACAACGGCCCCTGATCGAGTATAACAAAGTCCTCTGATCGAGTATAACAAGGTCCCCTGATAGAGTATAACAAAGGCCCCAGATCGACTATAACAAAGGTCTCTGATCGAGTATAACAAAGGCCCCTGATCGAGTATAACAAAGTCCCCTGATCGAGTATAACAAAGGCCCCAGATCGACTATAAAAAAGTCCCCTGATCGAGTATAACAAGGTTCCCTGATCGATTATAGCAAAGGCTCCTCATCGAGTATAACAAAGGCCTCAGATCGAGTATAACAAAGGCCCCTAATTGAATATAACAAAGCCCCCTCATCGAGTATAACAAAGTCCCCTGATCGAGTATAACAAAGTCCCTCATCGAGTATAACAAAGGGCCCTGATCGGGTATAACGAGTCCCTGATCGAGGTATAGCAAGGTCCTCATCGGTAACACTATTTAGATCGGAGTATAACTTAAAGGCTGATCAGACTAACAAAGGCCCTGATCCAGATATAACTTGAAGGCCCTCGCCGGGTATAACAAAGGTCTAATCGTTATAACAAAGTCCCTCATCGAGTATAACAAGGGCCCCTGATCGAGTATAACAAAGTCCCCTCATCGTGTATAACAAAGTCGCCTGATCGAGTATAAAAAAGTCTCCTGATCGAGTATAACAAAGGCCCCTGATTAGGTATAACAAAGGCCCCTAAACGAGTATAACAAAGCCCCCTTGTCGAGTATAACGAATTCCCCTGGTAGAGTATAACAAAGTCCCCTGATCGAGTATAACAAAGTCCCCTGTTCGAGTATAACAAAGGCCC
>NW_024750676.1:0-11672 GCF_018991925.1 Homarus americanus
CCTTGAATTATCGGAGGTGTACCTGCGGGTGTCAGAGGTGTACCTGAAAGTGTCAGAGGTGTACCTGGGAATGTCAAAGATGTACCTAGGAGTGTCAGAGGTGTATCTGGGAGTGTCGGACGTGTACCTGGGAGTGTCAGAAGTGTACCAGGGAATGTCAGTGGAGTACTTGGGAGTGTCAGAGGTGTACCTGGCAGAAGTGTACCTGGGAGTGTTGGAGGTGTACCTGGTAGTGTCACAGGAGTACCTGGGATTGTCAGAGGTGTACCTGGCAGTGTCAGAGGTGTACCTGGGAGTGCCAAAGATGTACATGGGAGTGTCAGAGGTGTATCTGGGAGTGTCGGACATGTACCTGGCAGTGTCAGAAGTGTACCAGGGAATGTCAGTGGAGTACTTGGGAGTGTGAGAGGTGTACCTGGGAGGTTAGGAGGTGAAAACTCTGGAGGTGAGAGGTGCAATCTGGGAGTGTCAGAAGTGCAATCTGGGAGCAGTCGGAGGTGTATTCAGAGTGCGAGAAGTGTACCTGGGAGTGTCAGAGATGTACCTCGGAGTGTCAGGAGGTGCACTGGGAGGTCAGAGGTGTACCTGGGATTGTCAGAGGTGTACCTGGAGTGACGGAGCAGGCCTGGAGTGTCAGAGGTGCACTTGGGAGTGTCAGAGGTGTACCTGGGAGTGTCAGCAGTGTACCTGGGAGTGTCTGAGGTGGTACCTGGGAGTGTCAGAGGTGTGCCTGGGAGTGTCAGAGGTGCACTTGGGAGTGTCAGAGATGCACCTTGGAGTGACTGAGGTGTACCTGGGAGTGTCTGAGGTGTACCTGGCAGTGTCTGAAGTGTATCGGGCAGTGTCTGATGTGTACCTGGCAGTGTCAGCGGTGTACCTGAGAGTGTCTGAGGTGTACCTGGGAGAGTCTGAGGTGTACCTGGGAGTGTCAGAGAAATACCAGGGAGTGTCACAGGAGTACCTGGGAGTGTGAGAGGTGTACCTGCGAGTGTGAGAGGTGTACCTAGAAGTGTCTGAGGTGTACCAGGGAGTGCCAGAGGTGTACCTGGGAGTGTCTGAGGTGTACCTGGGAGTGTCTGAGGTGTACCTGAGAGTGGCAGTGGAAAATCAGGGAGTGAGAGAGGTGTACCTGGGAGTGTCAGAGGTGTACCAGGGAGTGTCTCAGGTGTATCTGTGAGTGTCAGAGGTGTACCAGGGAGCAAGGTCAGAGGAAGGCCCAGGAGTGTCAGAGGTGCACCTGGGAGGTCAGAGGTGTACCTGGGAGTGCCGAGGTACGGGGAGTGGTCAGGAGGTACCTGGGAGCAAGTCGTGGAGGTACCTCGGGAGGTCTGGGGTGAACCTGGGAGTGGAAGGTACCTGGGAGGTCTGAGGTGTACCTGGGAGTGTCAGGTGGCCCGGGAGTGTCAGGAGGTGTACCTGGGGAGTGCCGGGGGTTTTACCAGGAGTGCTGGGGTGAGTACCTGGGAGTGTCAGAGGTGTACCTGGGAGTGTCAGAGGTGTACATGGAGTGTCAGAGGTGTACCTGGTAGTGTCAGCGGTGTACCTGGGAGTGTCTGAGGTGTACCTGGGAGTGTCAGAGGTGTACCTGGGAGTGTCAGAGGTGTACCTGGGAGTGTCAGAGAAGTACCAAGGATTGTCACAGGAGTATCTGGGAGTGTGAGAGGTGTACCTTCGAGTGTGAGAGGTGCACCTAGAAGTGTCTGAGGTGTACCAGGTACTGTCAGAGGTGTACCTGGGAGTGTCTGAGGTGTACCTGGGAGTGTCTGAAGGTGTACCTGGGAGTGTCAGGGGATAACCAGGGAGTGAAAGAGGTGTACCTGGGAGTGTCAGAGGTGTACCAGGGAGTGTCTGAGGTGTACCTGGGAGTGTCAGAGGTGTACCAGGGAGTGTCAGAGGTGTACCTGGGAGTGCCAGAGGTGTACCTTGGAGTATCGGAGGTTTATCTGGGAGTGTCGGAGTTGCACATGGGGGAATCGCAGGCGGACCTGGGAGTGTCAGAGGTGTACCTGGGAGTATCAGAGGTGTACCTGGGAGAGTCAGAGGTGTACATGGGAATGTCAGGGGTATACCAGGGAGTATCAGTGAAGTACCTGGGAGTCTCATAGGTGTACCTGGGAGTATCGGAGATGTTCCTGGGAATATCGGAGGTGTACCTGGGAATATCAGAGGTGTACCAGGGTCAGAGGTGTACCTGGGAGTCTCAGAGGTGAACCAGGGAGTGTCAGAGGAGTACCAGAGAATGTCAGTGAAGTACCTGGGAGTCTCAAAGGTGTAGCTGGGAGTATCAGAGGTGTACCTGGGATTATCGGAGGTGTACCTGGGGGTGTCAGAAGTGTACCTGGGAGCGTCGAAGGTGTACCTGGGAATGTCACATGAGTACCTGGGATTGTCAGAGCTGTACCTGGCAGTGTCAGAGGTGTACCTGGGAGTGTCAAAGATGTACCTAGGAGTGTCAGAGGTTTATCTGGGAGTGTCGGACGTGTACCTGGGAGTGTCAGAAGTGTACCAGGGAATGTCAGTGGAGTACTTGGGAGTGTCAAAGGTGTACCTGGCAGAGATGTACCTGGGAGTGTCGGAGGTGTACCTGGGAGTGTCACAGGAGTACCTGGGATTGTCAGAGGTGTACCTGGCAGTGTCAGCGGTGTACCTGGGAGTGACGGAGGTGTACCTGGGAGTGTGAGAAGTGTACCTGGGAGTTTCGGAGGTGTACTTGGGAGTGTCGGAGGTGGACCTGGCAGTGTCAGCGGTGTACCTGGAGTGTCAGAGGTGTACGAGGGAATGTCAGTGGAGTACCTGGGAGTGTCAAAGGTGTACCTGGGATTATCAGACGTGTACCTGGGAGTGTCAGAGCTGTACCTGGGAGTGTCAGAGGTGTACCTGGGAGTGTCAGAGGTGTACCTGGGAGGTTGAGGTGTACTTGGGAGTGTCAGAGGTGTACCTGGGAGTGTCAGCGGTGTACCTGGGAGTGTCTGAGGTGTACCTGGAAGTGTCAGAGGTGTGCCAGGGAGTGTCAGAGGTGCACTTGGGAGTGTCAGAGGTGCACCTTGGAGTGACTGAGGTGTACCTGGGAGTGTCTGAGGTGTACCTGGCAGTGTCTGAAGTGTACCGGGCAGTGCCTGATGTGTACCTGGCAGTGTCAGCGGTGTACCTGGGAGTGTCAGCGGTGTACCTGGGAGTGTTAGACGTGTATCAGGGAGTGACAGAGGAGTACCTAGGGAGGCCAGGAGGTACCTGGGAGTGGAGAAGTGGGGCCTGGGAGTGTCTGGGTGTACCTGGGAGTGTCAGAGGTGTACCTGGGAGGTCAGGGGGTGTACCAGGAATGTCAGTGAGTACTGGGAGTGTCAGAGGTGTACCTTGAGTGTCAGGAGGTACCTGGGAGTGTCAGGAGGTACCTGGGAGTGTAAGAGGTGTACCTGGGAGTGTCGGAGGTGTTCCTGGGAGTGTAAGAAGTGTACCTGGGAGTGTCAGAGGTGTACCTGGGAGTGTAGGAGGTGTACCTGGGAGTGTCAGAGGTGCACTTGGGAGTGTCAGAGGTGTACCTGGGAGTGTCAGCTGTGTACCTGGGAGTGTTGGAGGTGCACCTGGGAGTGTGAGAAGTGTACTTGGGAGTGTCGGAGGTGTACCTGGCAGTGTCGGAGGTGTACCTGGCAGTGTCAGCGGTGTACCTGGGACTGTCAGAGGTGTACAAGGGAATGTGAGTGGAGTACCTGGCAGTGTCAAAGGTGTACCTGGGAGTGTCAGTGGAGTACCTGGGAGTGTCAGAGATGTACCTGGGAGTGTCAGAGGTGTACCTGGGAGTGTCAGAGGTGTACCTGGGAGTGTCAGAGGTGAACCTGGGAGTGTCGGAGGTGTACCTATGAGTGTAAGAAGTGTACCTAGGAGTGTCGGAGGTGTACTTGGGATTGTCGGAGGTGTACCTGGGAGTGTCAGAGGTGTACTTGGAAGTGTCAGAGGTGTACCTGGAAGTGTCAGCGGTGTACCTGGGAGTTTCTGAGGTGTACCTGGGAGTGTCAGAGGTGTACCTGGGAGTGTCTGAGGTGTGCCTGGGAGTGTCAGAGGTGTACCTGGGAGTGTCGGAGGTGTACCTGAGAGTGCGAGAAGTGCACCTGGGAGTGTCGGAGGTGTACCTGGGAGTGTTGGAGGTGTACCTGGGAGTGTCAGAGGTGTACTTGGGAGTGTCAGAGGTGGACCTGGGAGTGTCAGAGGTGTACCTGGGAGTGTCGGAGGGGTACCTGGGAGTGTAAGAATGCCTGGGAGTGTCGGAGGTACCTGGGAGCAAGCTGGAGGTGTACCTGGGAGGTCAGAGAACCTGAGCAAGCTGGAGGTGTACCTGGGAGTGTAAGAAGTGTACCTGGGAGTGTCGGAGGTGTACCTGGGAGTGTTGACGGTGTACCTGGGAGTGTCAGAGGTATACTTGGGAGTGTCAGAGGTGTACCTGGGAGTGTCAGCGGTGTACCTGGGAGTGTCTGAGGTGTGCCTCGGAGTGTCAGAGGTGTACCTGGGAGTGTCGGAGGTGTACCTGAGAGTGCGAGAAGTGTACCTGGAAGTGTCGGAGGTGTACCTGGCAGTGTCGGAGGTGTACCTGGCACTGTCAGCGGTGTACCTGGGAGTGTCAGAGGTGTACAAGGGAATGTCAGTGGAGTACCTGGGAGTGTCAAAGGTGTACCTGGGTGTGTGAGAGGTTTACCTGGGAGTGTCAGCGGTGTACCTGGGAGTGTCTGAGGTGTACCTGGGAGTGTCAGAGGTGTGCCTGGGAGTGTCAGAGGTGCACTTGAGAGTGTCAGAGGTGCAACTTGGAGTGACTGAGGTGTACCTGGGAGTGTCTGAGGTGTACCTGGCAGTGTCTGAGGTGTACCTGGCAGTGTCTGAGGTGTACCTGGCACTGTCAGCGGTGTACCTGGGAGTGTCAGCGGTGTACCTGGGAGTGTTAGACGTGTATCAGGGAGTGACAGAGGAGTACCTAGGAGTGTCAGAGGTGTACCTGGGCGTGTGAGAAGTGTACCTGGGGTGTCTGGGGTGTACCTGGCAGTGTCAGAGGTGTACCTGGGAGTGTCAGAGGTGTACCTGGGAGTGTCAGAGGAGTACCAGGGAGTGTCAGAGGTGTACCTGGGAGTGTCCGAGGTGTACCTGGGAGTGCTAGAGGTGTACCTGGGAGTGTCGGAGGTGTACCTGGGAGTGTAAGAAGTGTACCTGGAAGTGTCAGCGGTGTACCTGGGAGTGTCGGAGGTGTACCTGGGAGTGTTGGATGTGTACCTGGGAGTGTCAGAGGTGTACTTGGGAGTGTCAGAGGTGTACCTGGGAGTGTCAGAGGTGTACCTGGGAGTGTCAGGTGTGCCTGGGATTGTCGGAGGCACCCAGGAGTGTCGGAGGTGTACGTGGGAGTGTTGGATGTGTACCTGGGAGTGTCAGAGGTGTACTTGGGAGTGTCAGAGGTGTACCTGGGAGTGTCAGAGGTGTACCTGGGAGTGTCGGAGGTGTATCTGGGAGTGTGAGAAGTGTATCTGGGAATGTCGGAGGTGTACTTGGGAGTGTCGGAGGTGGACCTGGCTGTGTCAGCGGTGTACCTGGGAGTGTCAGAGGTGTACCAGGGAATGTCAGTGGAGTACCTGGGAATGTCAAATGTGTACCTGGGAGTATCAGAAGTGTACTTGGGAATGTCGGAGGTGTACCTCGGAGTGTCAGGGGTGTACCAGGGTGTGTCTGAGGTGTACCTGGGAGTGTCAGAGGTGTACCAGGGAGGGTCAGAAGTGTACCTGGGAGTGTCGGAGGTGTACTTGGGAGTGTCGGAGGTGGACCTGGCAGTGTCAGCGGTGTACCTGGGAGTGTCAGAGGTGTACCAGGGAATGTCAGTGGAGTAACTGGGAGTGTCAAAGGTGTATCTGGGAGTATCAGAGGTGTACCTGGGAGTGTCAGGGAGGTGTACCTGGGAGTGTCAGAGGAGGTGTACCTGGGAGTGTCAGAGGTGTACCTGCTGGGAGTGTCGGAGGTGTACCTGGGAGTGTCGGTGGAGTACCTGGGGTGTCAGAGGTGTACCTGGGAGTGTCAGAGGTGTACCTGGGAGTGTCAGAGGTGTACCTGGGAGTGTCAGAGGTGTACCTGGGAGTGTCAGAGGTGTACCTTGGAGTGTCGGAGGTGTACATGGGAGTGTCAGAGGTGTACCTGGGAGTGGCAGAGGTGTACCTGGGAGTGTCGGAGGTGTACCTGGGAGTGTGAGAAGTGTACCTGGGAATGTCGGAGGTGTACCTGGGAGTGTCAGGGGAGAACCAGGGAGTGTCTGAGGTGTACCTGGGATTGTCAGAGGGGTACCAGGGAGTGTCAGAGGTGTACCTGGGAGTGTCAGAGATGTACCTAGGAGTATCGGAGGTTTACCTGGGAGTGCCGGAGTTGTACCTGGGAGTGTCGGAGGCGGACCTGGTAGTGTCAGAGGTGTACCTGGGAGTATCAGAGGTGTACCTTGGAGTCTCAGAAGTGAACCAGGGAGTGTCAGAGGAGTACCTGGGAGTGTCAGAGGTGTACCAGGGAGTGTCAGTGAAGTACCTTGGAGTCTCAAAGGTGTACCTGGGAGTATCAAAGGTGTACCTGGGAATATTGGAGGTGTGCACCTGGGAGTGTGAGAAGTGTACCTGGGAATGTCAGAAGTGTACTTGGCAGTGTCGGAGGTGGACCTGGCAGTGTAAGCGGTGTACCTGGGAGTGTCAGAGGTGTACCAGGGAATGTCAGTGGAGTACCTGAGAGTGTCAACGGTGTACGTGGGAGTATCAGAGGTGTACCTGGGAGTGTCAGAGGTGTACCTGGGAGTGTCAGAGGTGTAGCTGGGAGTGTCAGAGGTGTACCTGGGAGTGTCAGAGGTGTACCAGGGAGTGTCGGAAGAGTACCTGGGAGTGTAAGAAGTGTACCTGGGAGTGTCGGAGGTGTACCTGGGAGTGTCGGAGATGTACCTGGGAGTGTCAGAGGTGTACTTGGGAGTGTCAGAGGTGTACCTGGGAGTGCCGGGGCGGTGTACCTGGGAGTGCCCCAGGTGTACCTGGGAGGCCAGAGGTGCCAGGAGTGTCAGGAGGTGCACTTGGAGTGTCAGAGGTGCACTTGGGAGAGTCAGAGATGTACCTGGGAATGTCTGAGGTGTACCTGGGAGTGTCTGAAGTGTACCTGGCAGTGTCTGATGTGTACCTGGCAGTGTCTGAGGTGTACCTGGCAGTGTCAGTGGTGTACCTGGGAGTGTCAGCGGTGTACCTGGGAGTGTTAGAGGTGAATCAGGGAGAGACAGAGGAGTACCTAGGAGCGTCAGAGGTGTACCTGGGAGTGTCAGAGGTGTACCTGGGAGTGTCAGAGGTGTACCTGGGAGTGTCAGAGGTGTACCTGGGAGTGTCAGAGGTGTACCTGGGAGTGTCGGAGGTGTACCTGGGAGTGTAAGAAGTGTACCTGGGAGTGTCGCAGGTGTACCTGGTAGTGTCGGACGTATACCTGGGAGTGTCAGAGGTGTACGTGGGAGTGTCAGCTGTGTACCTGGGAGAGTTAGAGGTGTACCTGGGCATGTATATTATGTATGCTGGATTATGTATTATGTATGTATATTATGTATGTGCTCCATTTATATTTGTTCAGCCTAGCTAGCAGCGTGTGGCAATGTTATTACCATATCCCACATGCTTAATTAATGTGCCTGGCGACGTATGGAAGCTGCTAATGTATCACTTGCCATACGTCGTCTATAGCAGTTGACCAGGAGCCTAGCTGAGGAGTGCTACCCCCCCCTCTGTGTACATACTCTTATCCAGTAAACTGAACCTACAAAACTATACAGGTGTTTGTGTTCTCTCCTGTATATAGAACTTATTACCCAGAACACCTAACATGGCGCAGTGCGTAGTTTTACTGGATTATTACGAGTGATTAGTGCAAGTTTGTGGAAAGCCGGCTTATGCGGCTTATGACTCCCGCCTTTTTGTCAACCCCGCGTCATGCCTCGAAGAATTTCGCAACTTTGAGCAGTGTCAGTGACAGTGATTTTCTGTGAAGTGTTAAGTGCATTGTGTGTTTCGTTCCATTCATGTGTGACCTTGTTCGAACGGATTTCCAAGGTATACGGCATGTTCTGGGCATTTGTGGGGTGTAGAGCTCAGCGCACCCTCCTCTGACCGTTTACAGAGGGTGACTGAGCTACTCCTGTCTCCACCCCCCTTCCTCACAGCGCCGCCTCCACCCCCCCTCACAGCTGGGGCGAGACGCTTTGCCTGCCTGGGACACACACACACACACACACATACATGTACTAACACTTGCTGACCGCGCGGCTTCATTATATATATTTTATATATATAACCTACTTATCTGTGTATTTAATTAAATTTTTTGTCTGAAATCTTGTTGATACGACGGGCTGACCGGTCAACACTGATTTAAGACACAGTACACAGATAAAGTAGTTATGTCTCATGCCTTACGTAGCCGTGGACCCAGCGCCTGGATGAGTCAAGCGGATGATAGTCCCCCAGAGATGGATGACCAGGCCGGCCCAGCTCCCACAACATCGCACAGCCCTTCACCTCAACATTCAGCGTTATCTCCAGAGATAATTGCCTTAATGAAGTTTATGAGAGATGAGAGACGCGAGGATGAAGCCCACAGACGTTTGGCGGATGAGCACAGAAGGCAAGCAGAAGCAGAACGAGACCACCAACGGAGAATGGAAGACAGTGCACGGTTTGAAGCCTTGATATCTCGCCTCACTGTTAACCAAGCCCCTGGCTCTAACACTGCCTCGGTACTGAATGGTTCAGATACCTCATCCATGCTTCCTTCACGCCCCCCAGCCCCACCTAAAGCAGCAGCTCAAACACCGCCCATCTTGGAGCCTGATGTAAATTTCCAGACTTTTCGCGAATGGCGGCGGCGGTGGGCTGATTATGCTACAATGGTGGATCTCCAGAGTTTGTCACAGCCTAAACAACTCATCCAGCTGCGTATGTGCCTGTCCTTGGAAGTTCAGCGTGTCTTAGAACATACGTTGCAGGTACCCCCAACCTCTTCGCTGTCTGTAGAGGAGGTACTGGACGTTCTACAACGGCACATCAAAGGACAGCAGAATGAAGCTCTGCGCAGGAGGGAATTGTTTAGCTGCAGACAGATGGAGGGTGAGTCTTTTGACGCTTTTTATGTACGTCTTAAGAGAGCCTCGGAAGAGGTAGATATATGTTTAGGCCACCACCAGCAGTGCGAGGAGACCCAGTTGAAGCAGGTGATCCTGATGGGTGTTAAGGACGAGGAACTTGTCCAACGCCTCACCTCCCTCGACTCTTCCTCTTCTCTTCAGGATGTGTTGACGATATGTCGCTCCTATGAGGCTGCCAGGTGTGCCACCTCTGCCATCCGAGCTCCCCCTACAGCTGTACGCGCTGTTTCCCGGTACAAGAAGGACAAGAAGTCTGCTCCTACGCCTTCGCCCACCACGTCCACGCCCGGTTCATTTTGCAACAACTGTGGTAAGCAGCACGGAACACAGGCATGTCCAGCTGCTCAGTCTACCTGCAACAGTTGTGACCGTAAGGGCCACTGGTCACTCACAGTACGGTGCCCAGCCAAACGCGTCCAGTGCAATGTGTGCGGCCGTCTGGGCCACTATGACAAGTGTTGCCCTTCCAACAAACCCAAGGAACAGCGTCAACGGAAGCTTCAGCGCCCTTCTACCAGAGAGGGCCGCCCACAGTCTCCCAATCAGAGGCACGACGACCCTGGACAACGCTGGAGCCATATTAGGAATGTGTGCTCCCCCCCGCGTCCCAGGACCAAAGTTCCCCAGTACATCAGTGTCATTGTGACCTACCGCAGTGTGTCATCCCGTCTCCAGATGTTGCCCGACACCGGCGCTGATGCTACAGTCATCGGTCCCCAGCATTTGCAATGCTTGGGGCTCTCTCCAAGTGATCTAGGACCGCCCCCCAAGGATCTCCGCTTTATGGCAGATGGTTCACAGATGACCCCGGCCCTGGGTTCACTCCAAGCACAAGTCACCTTTGGCAACAGGTCGTGTCAAGCCTGGATTGATGTGCATAACGGTGTCCCGACTCCTTTGCTGTCCTACAGACATTGTCAAGAGTTGGCCATCATCTCCCAGGACTTCCCCAAACCTATTCTTGAGGTAAGACACGCCAACAGGGTGCACGAAGGGAGCAGCAACTACCCTGCTGCCGCCCTACCCCTACCTCTTGCCAGTGACACCTCTCCTTCGGATGCTCGGAAGTACTTCCTGAAGGAATTCAGCGACGTTCTGGTGACCAAGTCCGCTCTGGAATCCAAGCCTCTCAAGAAGATGGTAGGTCCCCCCATGAGGATCCACCTGAGGGACGACGCGAAGCCCTTCGCTATTTACACCCCTCGACTGGTTCCCCTGGCCTTCCGCGAGGCGGTCAAAAACGAGCTGGACTCCATGGTCGCCCAAGAAATTATTGCACCAACCGGCGATGAACCGTCTCCATGGTGTCACCCGATGGTTGTCGTCGCAAAACCTAAAGGTGGTGTTCGGATCACCACTGACCTCTCCAAGCTCAACAGCCAGGTGTCTCGTCCTGCGCACCCTTCTCCCACGCCCTTTGCAGCTATACGCAGTGTGAACCCGAAGGCGCGCTTCTTCACGACGATGGACGCCTTGAGTGGATACTGGCAGATAGAGCTTGCCGAAGAAGACTGACCACTCACAACTTTCATCACCCCGCATGGACGTTACAGTTATTGCCGTGGCCCCATGGGATTCGCCGCTACAGGAGACGCTTTCTGTCTTCGAGGTGACATGGCTCTACAAGGTCTGGCAAACTGCGTGAAAGTGGTCGACGACATACTCGTGTACGACGAGGATTATATGGATCACCTCTGCCGTATCTACGAGGTACTCAACAGGTGCCGGAAGCACGGCATTACCCTAAATGCCGACAAGTTTGTTCTGGCCAGCTCTTCAGCTGACTTTTGTGGGTACACCCTCTTAGGGAATGGTATCGCAGCTGACCCGGAAAAGGTCCGCGCCATCACGGATTTTCCCACCCCTGCTAACCTGACCGACTTGAGGTCCTTCATCGGTCTCGTCAACCAGTTAGCAGAGTTTTCGTCAGACATCTCCGCAGCTGCTCAACCACTTCGCCCCCTGATGAGCCCCAAGAGGACATTCCTGTGGACCCCCGCCCACGACAAGGCCTTCCAGCAAGTGAAACAGGCCCTGTCTCGTCCACCTGTCCTCGCCACGTTTGACCCAGCCTTGCCGACAGTTCTGCAGACAGATGCCTCACGCTTGTATGGCGTGGGATACGCCCTACTGCAGGATCATGGTGGAGGGCAGTTCCGGCTCGTCCAGTGTGGCTCGCGTTTCCTCTCTGACACTGAGACGCGCTACGCCACCATTGAGTTGGAGCTGTTGGCTGTGGTCTGGGCGACGTCCAAGTGCAGGTTTTACCTCATAGGCCTGCAACACTTTCACCTAGTGACCGACCATCGCCCGCTTGTTCCGATCCTCAACCACTACACGCTGGACGCCGTTGAGAACCCTCGCCTCCAGCGTCTGAAAGAGAAGCTCTCGGCGTACATCTTCACAGCAGTGTGGCGTGCTGGTAAGGAGCTCTGCATCCCTGATGCCTTATCCTGCTCTCCTGTCAGCCGCCCTACTCCAGAAGACCATGTGCTCGACGCCG